>NW_013532866.1:394585-417612 GCF_000836235.2 Papilio xuthus | reverse complement strand
AAGCGGTAAAAAATTAAAAAGCAGGTGTGCGGTGTGAAGGACAAGTGTTGATGAAAGTCGATTCACGGCTTTAATATATTAGAGATCCTTTTTATAATATTATTTTACATCTTACTTTTACCGTGTAACGAGTGCCCTCTAGGCGATATTCCCGATGCAAGTTTGACTGTTTCTAAGATTTACATTTCGTTGTGTAAGAAGGACCTTATACTTTGTTTTGGTTCTAAATTTAGCAGCTGTGTGCGTAGACTCAAATTTGTAGTCCGTACATGGACTTTGCTCTGTTGTAGCTTATGCTTAGCTAACGTCAATCTTATCTTAGCCTTTGCTTAGACTTATTCGAATTTATAGTAGTTATGAGCTGAGCTCTTAAGCCGGAGCTAAGACAAATTTTCTGTCAAACAGTGTTTCTATTCGTCTAAGCAAAGTCTAAGAACAGACTATAAATTACAATCTTAGAACGAGTAACTAAATGTCTCTAATTTTTTACTACAAAACAAAGACTAATAATGAAAAGGACTAACTAATAAAAAGGTAGGGATGTACGGATTTTCTCAATATTCTAGTTTTCAGAGCATCTTTTGTAAAGGATTAATTTTTTTATCAAATATAAAGATATACTGAACCCTTTAACAAATTAAAATTGTTACGATAACACTGTTTAGATTTGAAATTTGGCAAATTAACATGACATTCTAAATCATGCTTTATTAACTTAGAGTTAAAAGCTATTTTAGCTTAATTAAACACGTAGATAAAAAGCAACTTAAAACACTTAAAAAAGCGAAATAAAAAGCATTTCCCCAGAATTCGATCGTCTCTTGTTTCCCGCAAAAAAATCGCCAATAAAAAAACGACTATTTGACGCAGTAATGTGACGTAATCCGATAAACTGGTTTCATACGACCTTAACACCACGAAATAAAGCCGTGTGTACACAAAGAAAAGTCGTCGAAACTAATATCGTATGGTTGCGTCGCGAGAATCGCGTTGCGCGCTACATACTCAACGTTGAATCGTCGACGCGAGTTGTCTATTCAAACAGTATAGGCATAGCGACTAAAAAAATATAAAATTGAATAATTAAATTAAAAGATCAGCACGCACAGACAAAAAGGAAGAAAAAATATATTACGTTCCAAATACAAAAATATAAAAATTATGAGTAGAAAACGTCTAAAAAGGTTCCGTATCTGTCGGCAACAGTATCTTTAGAACTGTTACATGAATCTTTCTGAAATTTGTAAGCAATGTAGAGCATAGTACGGAAGAACACATAGGCTACTAATAAAGTTTTTTTTTAAATTTCGCGTGTCCGGAGTCGCGGGCGATAGTTACCATATAACTCGTAGAACACGTGGTTGTTTCATAATGTGACGTCTGTCACGTAGCAAGAGGTGTGGCAGAGCATAGCAACGTTATCTTGTTGAAACTACGATAAGCTAGGATCTATGAAGTTGCCGAATACATTACACTTTTATTTTTATAACAAACAAACTGTCGCCCGCGTCTCCGTCTGCGCGAGATTAAAAAAAAAACTTAATAAGTAGCCTATGTGTTCTTCCAGACTATGTTCTACATTTATGCCTAATTTCAGCAAGATCCGTTGTATAGTTGCGGAGATACCTTCACACAAACATCCATCTAAACATTTGTAATATTAGATTAAAAATGTTTCAAAACACAGTCAATAGATGGCGCTATTTTATCTATAACAACCTCATTCAAGCTGTCTGTGTCTTTTAAATTTAGGTTATTTTTACCGACAGTAAAGAGCAAATTATTTTCACCGATATGATACAATGACAGGATGTATTATGAAACTAAATTACATTCACGGTCACGGTCAAGTGCATTGTGCGAGTGAGAAGTCCTATACACCGCTATCGTTGTCTCTCTCTTAAGTAGCTGTTTTAAAAATTGCTCGCAATGATGGCTTCCGTCAGAACCCCTTTGCAGGAAATTGTTAAATCGCACGTAAACACGATTATTGTAGGGTTAATATGACCTACAAGGTCTCTTGAGAAAAGCTGTTCCTAATTTAATAAGCCAAAAGTGAGACTAAATTCTCCAACCTTTGAAAGTCTCGCGTATTTACGAAAATTAAACGATAAAATAAGCATTAACAATCCTTTTTTTCGTATATATTTAAAACTAGCTGTCGCCCGCGACTAAATTCGCGTGGATATATAAAAAAACTTAATTAGTGTAGCCTATGTGTTCTTTCAGACTATGTTCTATACGTATGCCAAATCTAATCGAGATCCGTTCAGCCGTTCTAGAGATATCTTCAAACACCCATCCATCTATCCTCATCACATCCATCTAAACATTCGCATTTATGATATTAGTAAATTAAATAAAAAGCAGCTCTTCAAGGCATAAATTCGAAAAAGAATAAATAGTATCCTATGTCCGCCACCTGGCTCTAAGCTACCTCCTCACCAATTTTCAGGCACATCGGTAAAGCCATTCTTGAGTTATAAATAGTGTAACTAACACAACGTTAAGAACCCAAATAATTTCCGAGATTGACGAGAAGATTGGATTTAGGATATTTAAGCAAAAGTTGATTTCTTTTTTAAATATTTTACAATGCTTAGTTTTTGATCTGTTACTTATATTACTAGCAGTGTCGCGCGACTTCGACCGGGTGGAATTTAAAAAATCTAGTACCTTTTGATGGCTTTAAAACAGTAAAAGATTTTTTCTAATAGGTTCACTAGTTTTGATTTCTATTCAATACGAATAAACAATCAAACATTTCCTTTTTATAATATAAGTATTTTTAAGGGTTTATTGATTTATTTTTAGTTTTTAATTCGAAACACGGATGGATGTTTGTCTGAAGGTATTTCTAGAACAGCTAAACGAATATCGATGAAATTTGGCCAATAATTATCTGTTTTTTTTTTAAATCCGCGCGGACGTAGTCGCGGGCGAAAGCTACTGTCTTTCTTTAAAAGTTAAGGCGATTTTCTCTATCGTTTGATGAAACTATTTGCTTAACAGATGAACATCTCATGCATTTAGAAATGATATATACGCAACTATCTAGGTCATATGACTGGAAAGTGTTTTACATCTACGTCAAGAATTTATTACGTCTTTCAGATTTATACGTGATTTTGGACTTAGCACTTTGAACTTAGCACAAAATAAAAATAAAAAGTATCCTATAACATGCTCGCTGGTATTAGCTACCTTCCAGTCTAAGTCTCGTCAAAATCAGTCCAACCGTTCTGGAGATTACAGTGTACATCCGACGTTCTTACGGTGAAGGAAAACATCGTGATGCTGCACATATCTGTGAAGAAATTCAAAGATATGTGTGAAGTCAACCCGCACTGGGGCAGCGTGGTTGACTATGGCCTAGTCACTTAGGGTAGACTCCGAGCCTCTCAGTAGGGACGTATGTAGCTGATGAACGTTCTGAAGATTATCCGGAAAAATGCGATCTTGTGAACAGACAGACGTAAGTACATCACGTGAACGACTTACGATTTTTTCTCTTGATATTAAAAACAGATTTTAATAATATGTATATAGTAATTTTCGAATGAATGTTTGTTAGAATGTTTCTTCAAAACAGCTAAACTGATTTCGATTAAATTTGACAAATATATAAAACATAGTCTGGATAAACACATAGGCTTATATTAAGTGTAAATATTTTTCTTTGTTATATATTGTTATTGTTATTATCATTGTTTTTTTTTTATTTTATATCGCTTGCTTGTATAGTTTACTGTATTTTTGTAATTAGCTCCTAAGTTGATTGATTATGTGTTTGTTGATTATGGGACTGACATGTTCAAAAGAACAAAAGTCCCAAAAAAAATAGAGAAAAAAAACATAGGCTTATAAAGTTTTTTTTTATAATTCCGCGCGGATAAAGTCGCGGGCAACAGTTATTTATCTTACGAAGCTGATGTTCCGATACACAGTGGTCTTAACTGAATTTCATTAACACAGTTGTATGGTACGTTATCATTGGATGTAGTGACGTCAATTACATACATACATACATACTAATCACGAAGCATGGCCATAGCGCACGTCATAGTGACGTCACAAAACCACGCGACTTGAGCTGACGAGGTCGTCATAGGGTTAATGGGACAGTTTCACCAAAGAGTTTTTAATGATATAATAATTTCAAATTATTATAAAAAGCACATTATGTGATGTCATAAGTCTTAAAAAAATGGTAAGTTAATAGTAAAATCTACGAGTTAAAATATTTATAAGAATAATCTTACTAAATACTCGTAAATGTGAATGTTCGGATGGATGTTAGTTTTAGTGCTTGATCCCAATGGCATCGCCCGAAACGATGGCAAGAGGGGATCCAAGGGCTGGCGCGCATTTCGGCCAAAGGTTGAGCCTGGCCATCCTACGGGTAAATGCCGCCAGCCTCTTGGGAACCCTACCGTGCGACCGCAGCGATTTGGGGTCGATTTTTTATATTATTTAGTTTTATTTTTAGTTTGGTTTAGTTTTAGTATATAATTTATAGTATTATTTTAAAAGGAAAGTTATGTTTGTAAAGAATTGTAAAATTTGTTTTAAAGTATATTCAGAACGGTTTCATGGATATGATTGAAATTTGTCTTATATATAGAACATAGCTTGGAAGAACACATAGGTCAATAAGTTTATTTTAAATTTAAGCGGACGGAGTCGCGGGCGACAACTATTAATGATACAATTTGAAATACGAACCTTCTAGTATTATTTAAAACTCTTGAACTTTTATCTGTCGTTTAGTTTTTACTTAAACTTTCACTGACAAAGTAGATTAATTAGATATGACCTTATTCTAGACCAAATAACAACGACTGAAGACCTAGTTCCTTCAGTTCTCTTCCACCGTTGATTGAACAGCGGCGTGACTCATTTAGTCACAAGACCTAAGTTATAATGCGGGTAAGTTAACTGGCCCGTTGAATGAGATGTGTAAGAGCGTCGGTGGCTCAGAGGTTAAGCCCTTGACTTGTAAACTGCAGGTCCTGGATTCGAATCCCGCCATGTACCAATGTATTTTTCGATTACATATGTACATTTATCCGATTTTCTTACGGTGAAGGAAAACAGCGTGATGCCCGCACATACGAAATTAACCTGCACTGGGCCAGCCTGCTTGACTATAGCCTAGTCACCCCTAACTTAGCTTAGTTACAGAGCCCCTTAATAGGGACGTATAGTGATCTGATGATTAAATAGGAAAAGACACAAAAGACCTGCAATGTGACAAGGATCTTGCGTCATGTTTTTGACACTCATAGACATGCGCTGTCACCGGGTCAGAAAAGTTTGTCGTACTATGACTTAGGTTGCAGTAAGAAACGTCTAGATTGCTACTGTTGCCTACAAATTGATTTGTAAAAAGATTAAATGAACTACAATTGAGAGCTAAATAAGACGAATTAACTCTTATTGTATAGATGTTAAAATCTAAATTAGTTTGTGTTTTGTTTAATATTTTAGTTTCACGAGACGTTTTTCGATTTAACGAATATAAACTCGAATATAACAATATAAAAGATTAAGAGTAATTGAATAAAAAAACTAATTATTTACTCAATTAATAGGTAATGTAAATTTAATAATTTGAAGTTAAATTTTTCTAATTTGACTGGCAGGAGAAGGCGCAAGACAGGCGACTTTGGCGATCTCTTGTGTCGGAGGCCAAGACCCACTTTGGGTCGATGCGCCAGCGGAGTAAGTAAGTAAGTTTTCTAATTTATTAACTATCTGTAACGCGCGATTCCGTTAGCGCGGAAATAAAAAATAACTTAATAAGTAGCCTATGTGTTTCTCAAGGCTATGTTCTACTAGTATGTCTAATTTTAACAAGATTCATGCAGCCGTTCTGAAGATATCTTTAAACAAACATCCATCCAAACATTCGCATTTATAATATTAGTAAGATATAAGCAGGGTACAATATACATGGTAACTACGTTATTAGTTTGTCCTGACATGTTGGTACTACGCTATGAAATTATTATGTTGGTATGGTATTGGAATATCGAACTAATTAACAACCTATATATATAAAAGAAAGTCGTGTTAGTTACACTATTTATAACTCAAGTACGGCTTTACCGATATGCCTTAAAATTGATGAGGAGGTAGCTGAGAGCCAGGAGACGGACATAGGATACTATTTATTCATTTTTTTCTTACTAATATTATAAATGCGAATGTTTAGATAGATGTGATGTGGATGGATGGATGGGTGTATGAAGGTATCTCTAGAACGGTTGAACGGATCTCAATTAAATTTGGCATACAAAGAAAACATAGGCTACACTAATTAAGTTTTTTTTTAATATCAGCGCGGACGTAGTCGCGGGCGACAGCTAGTTGGCAATGTAAAGATGGAATTTGCCGACAGTAATTTTATCATATCCGAAAGATCAATGAATATCTTCAAATATATTATCTTTGAAGGGAAAGTAAGGTCAATGACCTATGATATTATATCTCCATTTTGTAAACGAAACTTCGGAATTTCTGGCAAAATATATTAAAGATGATAATTAAGAGAGCAGATAATTTGGGTGCTTATTAAAGCTTAAAGTAACTCAAATGAATTTGTTATATTAAAATTGTATGGTACAAATTACAAGTTTAAGCGTATTTTATAAATTGTTTAGTTAAAATCATTTAAAATGAAAGCGACACTGCTTTCAGGTTTAGTTCTATCAGAAAATATCTATTATAACTAATATTATAAATGTGAATGGTGGTAGGATGGATGAATGGATGGATGTATGTTTGAAAGTATGTCCAGAACGTATGTGTAGAGCATTGCCTGGAAGAACACATAGGCTTATTAGGTTTTTTTAATCCCGCGTAGACGGAAACGCAGGCGACAGCTAATGTCTCTATATAGTTACGTAATATAACAAAATTTCTTCTTTTATGTACGACTAGCTATTAGCGCGGTATTAAAAAAAATAGTAGCCTATGTGTTCTTCCAGACTATGTTCTACATCTATGCCAAATTTCAGCGAGATCTATGCAGTTCTGGATATACCTTCAAACAAACATCCATCCATCCAAACATTCGCATTCATAATATTAGTAAGATTAGTAAAACTAAGCACATAGCAACAGTATACCGTTGTCTTCTTATAACTTGTACCACAACAATTCTTCAGATAATTCTCAGTAGGCACTAAGCTCGTGTAATTAGTGTTCCTAATCCTAGTGGCTGTCTAGTGAACTCAATTAATGTCGGCACACGATCCCCTTACAACAAATTACCGTTTAATTTATCTAAAATCCTCCAAAGGAACGTGTAACAGTTTATGTAATCCATTTTAAGGTTAATCAATAAACGGGTCATGGAAATAAATTGAAAAAAATCTTTGACTGTAACAGTAGGTTTCTGAGTCCAAAAACACCGTTTAAAACTTATTTTTATGTCTGTTTTTTTATAACATAAGGTAACAAACAAGCGAGCGGTCACCTGAAATCGCTGTAATAGCGAAGTGACCGTTGCCCATAAACATACGCAATTGTATATGCGTTGCCTACCTTTAATCGACGGAGGAGAAACGCACAGAAAGAACAAATATTTTCCCTTTCCATGCATCCTCTCATCCGAAAAGTCCACTTTCACTTTCCATCCTTTCCTTATAAGAAAAAGGTGGGAAGGGAAAGAGGAATAAATTAGGCCTCCGGGACGCACACTCATCGGACTGTACGCGGAATTGCTTCCACTTCACGCCTGTCTTCTGTGTGGTCGTGGTATTTCACCGGGCGAACCGGGCCAATTCGTGCGAAGATGTTAAAGCGGGCTCTACCACTGTCTATTTTGTCGAAGATGACAATGATTGACATGAAATGACAGGGATGATGATAAATTTTATACAAAGATTTTGGTTTCAGAAACCAACGGTTACACTAGAATTAAAATCGAAATTGGACGGGTAAATATCTTGTGGAACGACCTTCTCTGTCCATCATTCTTTCAACTTTTAAATTACTTTGTTTTATCTCCTTCTATAATAAATTCCAGCTTGATACCTTCACGCGTTTTTGAGAAAAAAGGTCTTGACAGACGGACGGACAACAAAGTGGTCCTATAAGGGTTCCGTTTTTTTCCTATGAGGTACGGAATCGTAAAAAACTAAAAATTTAAAAGATATTGTTGCTAAGCGATGAGCATTCGGTGTCAATTCGTTGGAATATGATTTATTAGTTCGTTATATCGCAAGTTGCAATAGCAAAGTCCATACGCAGCGCCGTGCAGTCTACTGTGATTAATTGACTCCTGCCACGGCATAGAGTAGTGTAAAACAGAGACTGCATTTATAAATTATTTTATATTATTAGGTTGTAAACGAGCATCCTGAAATCGCTGAAAGCGAAACGTAACCCATAGACATACGCAATTACATATAGGTTGCCTAACTTTAATCGACGGAGGAGCAAAGAAAGAGAATATATCCCATTCCCATGCATCGCCTAATCCGGAACATCTACTTCCACTCCATCCTTTCCTTATAAGAAAGAGGGTGGGAAGGGAAAGAAGACTATATTTAGGTCTTCGGGATGAAACTGTGAAGAAATTCAAAGATACATATATGTCAACCATTTAGTAATTAGTCCGCGTGATTAATCTTAGTCAGTCCTAACTTTGGTACGGATCGTGCCCCAGGTGTGAGAAGGTTTATAACCTGACTGTTGATTTCATTTTAGTGGTAGGTAATTTTGTGGTGTTTACACGTACGAACTTAACCTATCGTAAAAAAGTAAGGAGATATTTAATACTTTTAATCAAAGTATCGTTAATGTACGGTTGGTCGATTATATTGTTTTTTTTTTTTTAAACATTTTATATTTATATCGATCTACATATTTCCTAGTAGGTTAGTTTTAGAGGTAGTAGGTTAATTTTACAGTATAAAGATTTTTTAATTTGCAATCTCTATGTGTACGTTACTCTGTGAACAAAATTGACCGCATATGCATCTCGCGTGCGGTCCTGTAACGACTTCAAATTGGCGTTATTGATAGCTTGTTGTTCTCAACCTTTCCTTTTTTAATACCAACACGACTCCACTCAACTGAATGAATTGGTTGGCGTTGTTAGGCGGAAAATGTGAGAGAAGTCATGCCTTTAGTGCACTTAGCAACACTAGGACTTAAACCTTTTTAACACTGTGACAAACCATACAACTAGACCGACTTCTCTGACCCGGTGAACATAAGTGACAATTGAAGTACTATCGTCACCCTGTCAAAATGTGTCATTATATTCTTTTCGGATTGTTTAGTCCTGCGGGGTTAGACAAAATGCATTCGCTACGAAGCGATTAAATAACGAACTTCAAAAATATATACAGGATGTTCCAAAAGGTTACGTACATAGGGAGGGGGATGACAGGGATGGTCACAAGGGTCACCAGAAAAATTAAATAAAAAATCCCCTTTGGGTATTAAAAAAATAAATGACATTTTTTAAAAACTTAAAAATTTTACACATTCTGGGGTAGTGAGGCAGTTCTGTAACCGATGACCTACAAATATTGCTATATTTAAAAAAAAGCTATTATGTTACCGTCAATAACACTTTATCAATATGAAATAAAAAAAACAGTACAACTAACAAAGATTTTAAAGAAAATTAAAATTGCCCGAGAAGGTGTAAAATTTTAAAAAAATTCCTTTTGGGACAACCTGTAGAAGTGACAATAATTTTTGATAAGTCACGTGAATGTCGCGCGTCAGTTCTATACAATTTTGAAGTTCGCTGTGAAATCACTTCGAGGCGAATGCACTTTGCTTACCACCTTGTATTGTCTTTTTGTATGCATAAATATGTTTCAAGTACATATTTTATGACAGAGCTGGTTTAACACATAACAATTTGCAATAACATTATCTCATCGGGCCATATGAGTTAAAAGTACTATAGCTTGAAGGCAGAAAGATGGCGTCATAACTAACTGGAATTGAGAAGGATTATTATGTAAAACTATAAGTTTTATTATATATTTTTGATAAGTGTTAGGCTTACGTATACAAGGCTATTTAAATCTTCGTATACCCAACGATTTCAGTCGCTAAGCGACGTACTAATACGATGTCATAGAGGTTCGGATACAGCGCGCGACATCTCTGTCATAGCAAAAGACAGTCGCACACAACCTGTATGTCAAGATTGCATTGAGAAGTCAGTGCAATTTTCAAGATGGCGGTATTAATCTATAAAGTTGACATGTAGTAGCTACGCCTGTAATCGAATGGACGACTCGCGTCGACAACGTTGAATGTACGGAACACGCAACGCGTATCTCGCGACGTAACCATACAATAGTTTGCCTTATATACTAAGAGATTTACTTTGTTAGTTGTTTGATTATCTTACTGTTGTTTATCTTACTAATATTATAAATGTGAATGTTTGTTTGATATCTCCGCAACGGCTGCATGAATATCGCTGAAATTTGTCATAGATGTAGAACAGTCTGGAACAACACATAGGCTACTAATTAAGATTGTTTATAACTCGCGGACAGAGTTGCGGGCGACAGCTAGTCTCTTGATAAGAAATCATCATCATCAGCTCGCTATCGAGGGGCTCGGAGCCTACCCTAAGTTAAGGGTGATTAGGCCATAGTCAAGCACGCTGGCCCAGTGCGGGTTGGTTGACTTCATATATATCTTTGATTTTCTTCTCAGATATTTGCAGGTTGCATCACGATGTTTTCCTTCACAGTAAGAACGTCGGATAAATGTACATATGTAAATCGGATATCGAAAAACACATTAGTACATGGCGGGATTCGAACCCAGGACCTGTAGATTGCAAATCAAGTGCTTGACCCCTGAGCCACCGACGCTCTAAGATAAGAGATATATGACCTTTATTAGACTGTTATAATTCCCCGTGCATTACTGACTAATTAAAGTTGATTTCTCTATTGTTATAAATGTAAGGCGTAGTTAAATAATTAGTTATAATGAATTATTTATCTTGTTATAATTAAATTTTCACGCGTCATATGTTTTAACACCGAACTTAGATAAGCTTAAGTAGGTTACTTATTATATTATCTTAAATATAATATTGTAATTTAACTGCATTACTTAATACGCATAAAAAACTTAATAAGTAGCCATCAGACTATGATTTATATTTATGCCAAAATTCAACGAGTTTCATGCAGTCGTTATGGAGATACTGTATAACAAACATCTATTTAAACTTTCGCATTTATAATATTAGGAAGATTGTTCAGATGAAGATGAACAAAGTCAAATTACCCGTTCAACTAGTTATATTAATTCCCTTGAATATTGTTACAAAGATTTCTAATCTGTAATTATTTTACTAATTTTATAAATGCGAATATTTAGTTAGATGGGTGTTTTTCAAATATATCTGCAGAAAAGCGCAACGGATCACGATGAAATTAGTTGTAGAACATAGTTTGAAAGAACACATAGGCTACTAATTTAGTATTTTTATAAGAGAATGGGCAACCGAGGTGTACAACGACTCAATGGACATCTGCAACACCAGAAGAACTGCAGATATGTTGACGGCATTTAAGGAAATTGTATACTCGCTTTTTGAAGGACCCTAAGTCTTATTGGTTTGGAGATATCGCCGAGAACAGGCGCGAGAATCGCACCGTTGTGTATTGCAAGCCATCCTGGTGTGGTAGGAACCTGGCGGTCTGTCGTGTCGTCTGAACGGCAGGGTTTTTTTTTAATTCAGCGCGGACGGAGTCGCGGGTGATAGTTAATATATTTTTCCTTATAGTTAATTTTGTCTTACAATGAATCGTGACTCAGTTATTAAGCGACTAATAAATTCGATTAATGTAATAATTAACATCAATAGGATCGAGATAAAACGAGTTAATGTCGCTCTACGACAGATTTTTGATTGTGCGATGTAGTGGTTTAATTCAACGCATAACTGATAAGAAATTACTGGTTACAACTTGTAACTGATTGAGTAACTTCAAATTAATGGTACAACAATGTATTAAAAACTTTGTGTGTCGTTCAGTTTACACTGGATTTCGTCAATCTGCAACATTCTGTCATCATCATCAGCTCATTGTAGGTCCCCACTAAGGGTCTCGGAGCCTACCTTAAGTTAAGGGTGATTACACCATTACAGTTATATCGTTAAATTTTGGGACACGCTGTATATTTAAATAAAATAAATTACAAGGAAAATACAGTATTTTAAAATTTATAGATATTCGACCATAAAATTAATAAGATTAAAAAAATGTAACGATTTCATATGTGCAAAAAAATTACGCTAGTGTTAATTTGTAAAATTGAAAAAAAAGCCGACTTCACTTTGCCAGACGACTCATATTTCTAAATGCAAGAAATTCGAATCCGTTGTCTGGTAACATTGACTATAAAGGAATGGATTAGACAGATTTATACAAAATCAATTCCACAAATTTTGTGCTTTAATATGACTTCATTTACACAAAACGAAAACACAAGCTTAGATATTGTGATAGAGCTTCAATAGCATAATGGTTACGGATTTCCGATCACGAGGTCGAGAGTTAAAATCACGCTATTCGACTATTATCGTAAACCGTATCCTAGCACATAGAGCTTAATTAAATGGTACAAGAAACATTAAATTAACAAAACTGCTAATTTAAAATATTAATAAAAAATAATCATTTTTTTATACAGGCGAATGTTTGATCCTGTCCCTTAATAGTCAAAGTCTGTCTATCGGCATCTAATGACAAAGATAACAGCAGTTACAGCAAACGAAACCGCTGTCTCAGCGTCTGCCTCACTTCTCAGAATCTCATTGCAACACACAACTTATGTTAGTTTTGCACGAGAATACAGTTAAGGGGAAGTATACACTTTCCAAGACAACTAAGTAACGTGGATATGGTGAGTTTTAATATCGTAAAAAACGTAATAACAATATCCCTCCCATATCATCATCAGCTTACCGTACGTCCACTGAGGGGTTCGTAACCTACCCTAAATTAGTGACTAGGTCAACCACGCTGGTCAAGCGCGGGTTGATTTTACACATATCTTTAAATATCTTCTCAGATATGTGCAGGCATCAAAATGTTTTCCTTCGCCGTAAGAACGTTAAATAAAAGTACATAAGTAAATCTAAATCGAGAAACACATTAGTACACGGCGGGATTGGAACCCAGGACCTGCAGATTACAAGTGAAGTGCTTAACCCCTGAGCCATCGATGCGCTATTATTGAGAAAGCATCAGAGTTTTGGTTGTGTTTATTCCTGATGAAAGAATGGCAGCCAAATTGTCCTCATCCACTTTTTTTAATATAAGGATGGGTAGAGAAATGGTTTGGAAAGTGGATGCATATAAAGAGAAAATATCTATTTCTGTGCGTTAATATTTCAGCTTGTTTTAAACTGGTGAACTGGTCTGTACAACGTTATATTGGTATTGGTACGTTTTTATAATACTATAAAACTAACTCCCACCCATAATCCTTCAATCGTCTCCCTAAGTTTAGGTTTAGTACGAGAAAATTACATTAAGAGATTCTTTTAAACTCAACTAGCCGTAAGAGATTTTTAAATTATTTTTTTTTCTGGCATGTAAAAACATTTAATATAGAGCTAAGTTTTGTTGAGTTGTAAGTTTGTACATGACCTTAACAACATAACCAGCGTGAGAGGGTCGCGGACGTCGCGTGAAGTCACGTAGCAACCGCTGTCTGGCAACTGGTTCGAATCACGTTTGCGACAGTCTAGTACAACGCTTCTCAAACTTTGTCCAGTTTCAAAATATTACTGGTTTCTTTAAACCTCTTGCTACTTATACTACGTCCGTGTTGAATTCAAAAAACTTAAATAGTGATAATTCATAGAGATCTATGCCGCCGTTCTGGTGATAGCCGCTAACAAACATCTATCCATACAACATAATATTCGTAAGATTTGTATACCGTCAATAACCTCATGACGTCACTTAATAAATGACAGCGTAATATTAAAAAACATAATTCGTAAACATGATGTATAGCTTATAACGAAACCTAATTTTTTAAATTATTATATAAAATATTTTTTGTCAGTCTGTCTTTTCTGTTCCATATCCGCGTTTGTTCCGGCCAATCTTCGGAATGGTTGGACCAATTTTGACGGGACTTTTCTAGAACGTAACTTATATATGCGAGAGTAATTTAGGCTATTTTTTTTAAATTCTCCGTTGACGTAGTCGCGGGCATTCTCTAGTATATATGCTCTATGCTATGCTTATCTATTACATGTGTACAGTTTGAGAATCTCTTGCAGTTCTCTTTGTAACTGCAATAGGAAACGAGGTCACTTCCGACCTTCGGCGTTACGATTATGTTCAACTTTAACTGTTAACTTTCAAGACATTAACAAATAACGATGGAATTTTTGTATTAATTTCATTTTAAACTAACCGTAAACTACGGTTAATCGCCCAACTTTACAAAAGAAAGCGTTCTCTTTCATAATTAGTTTCGTTTGTAATGTTTTCATCTTTACTTTTCCTGCTAAAAATATAGAACCTTCTAGAAAATACCATTAAACTGCCCAAACACAATTCACTATAAAACTATTTTACGCAATATTGAATTACCGATTTTATAATTAAAAAAAAATTATACATATATTCAGCCAGTATTATGAACGCAAGGTGACAAGCAATGACAAATCAATTTTCGTTTAATCGATGCATCGGCAAAAATAACTACCATTCACAAATTGAAATGCGTGTCAATATTTCGCTGATATGTCTTACGTGATGTGATGCGAGGACACACACACGCACATTTCTTAAATATGTAATTTAATTGTCAGCAGTTTTTTTTAACTATCGTTTAATTTTTTTTTGGAATTAAAATGGAAACATTAAAAATATTATAAAATATTCTTTAACTGATTTATTCCAAGAAAACGAAACCGATTGAGGTGTGAGATGACAGCTGTGACCTTGAACTCATTCCACACGTCAAACGGACGTCGACCCCGATTTGTTCCTGGCTAGAGATGGACCCGTGGTGCAGAAATATCGATATGCATGGTACTGTAGTCTAGAAATTTATATACAGTAAAAAAAACAGCGCAGTAGAGTTATCACTTAACAATTTAATCTAACTTTTATTATAACGAAACGAGTTTAGTTAAAATTGATGTCTTTTTTCTTATAAGTTAATATTACAGTATAATAATTATTTAAAATTTACTTAGTAAATCACAAATAAAATACACTTGAAAGCTCAATTATTTGTATAAATTCGCTATTGTTTGCTATATTTTTTAACTTCAGTGTACACATTTGGAAGGACTGCTCAAAATCGCACTATCTGTTGCATCTGAATCTCACTGTCGGAAGAATAAAAAAACCTCAGAGTAATTAATACTATAACAAATACTTAAAGCATCGGAGAAAAACTTCTTGAATTACGATTCAATAAAATAATGTTATTCGATTTTACATTATTTTTTTGCAATATCGATAAAAATTGTTCATCCCTAAAGCATTCAACATGACCTTGCAGCAGTCGGCGGGTAATTTCAACGTCGCAGTGACAACGGAAATCGCCTTAAACATTACGTATGACAATCAAGAATGTTGCATTTCCGATTATTAGCTATACTTAAGATTTATGTAATTTACAAACACTTCCTCTAAATGTAATGGCCTACGGAAAAACATAAGACTACGTTTTGTAACCGTTTTTTTGTTGCTGAAACATATTCTTTCTTAAGAAAAGGCTATCGTCCCTTTTCTTTACGTTGTCGTAAATAAATTTCATTTAACCATTGGAAATATAAAATGATGTGATATTTGACAGAAAGTGACTAAAAAAATACTAAACAATATGTCAAAAAAGCGCGCCAATCGACTTTAAAAATTGACAAGGCAAAGGTCCGCGAGTCGTACAGCCAAATGAATTTAAAATTATACTTTCACACCAGATAAATCTTACTAATATTATAAATGCGAATGTTTGGATGGATGTATTTATTTGTTCATAGGTATCTCTAGAATAGATAACGGATCTTAGTGAAATTTGCCATAGACGTAGAGCATAGTATGGTAGAACACATAGGTTATTTTTAAGTTTTTTTAGACGGACGAACGACAGCTAAAATTACGATAAAATATCCAATTTAAAAATTATAATACATAATGTTCAATAAATATATTTATATTTATTGAACATTAAATCTTTGAATAATTAATTTAGTTTTACTGATATTAAAAGCGTGATTTTTTTTTAATAACTTTTGACGTAACAAGTCACCAGAATTTTTTAATCTACATAAAATTACATTTTACGGTATTTCAGTCGTGAGTTATATAATTTGTGTTACAACACAGGTACACCTTGAACCTTGTGATGGAGTACTTCGAACAAAATGATGCAATGGACGTAAGTTAAACGTCATATAGAAAAGCCGCGTGACAGTTATGTCGGCTTCCATTTTTAAATATCACCGTTATACCACTGTACTGAATTCTATTATTATGTTTTTTTTAGTGGTAACAAAATCAAGCATTAAGCTTAATTGGTGTAGTACAAGAAATATTAGTTTTATTTGAAAAAAAAAAATGGTGTAGGTTTAGGACAGCCTAGTAGGAATATTCGTGAGAACGTTTTTCTACGGTCATTGACATAATTTACATTAAGTGCATAAATCTTATATTAATCTTATATATATTTTGTCGATGACGTTACGAATGCTTATATCGCAAATATTCGTGGTAGGCCCTAAACCGAGTTGGGACATTTTAAACCGCCGAACTGATTTAATATGAAAATGTAACTTTTAAAATAAAAATCAGTTTGGTAAAAGAAATTCCCCGTTTGTCATATCTCTCGTCTAGTTTACTCAAAGGTTCGTATTCCTTATCTTATCTCTCGTCTATGTAAATTCTGATACTCGCTAGATATCAATTTGTTTACTTAAATATGATAACTTAATACAAATCTATAACTTGAACTTAACAACCGGCTTGAATAACGTGACGCTATGTTATACGTAAGGTATGGGTACATTGGCCCGCGCCGGACGTGGCCGCACCCACGGATTAAACGGATTTAATTTGTCTTGACGCGATGCGGGATGTGCGGATGATAAACGCAGCGCTATGTTAAATCATACAAAGCAAACTAAATTTCGTTGCGGACCATGCGAGCGGTGCGTGCGGCGCCGGCCAATGGATGCGTACCTTAATAATCAAGCCGCGACATTTCAAATGTCATTTGAAATCTTCTATACATATGTATAAAAGAAAGTGGTGTTAGTTACACTATTTATAACTCAAGAACGGCTTTACTGATATGGCTGAATATTGGTGAGGAGGTAGCTTAGAGCCAGGAGACGGACATAGGATACTACTTATTCATTTTTTTTCGAATTTACGCCTTGAAGAGCTGCTTTTTATTTAACTTACTAATATTATAAATGCGAATGTTTAGATAATTGTGATGCGGATGGATGTTTGTTTGAAGATATCTCTAGAACGGCGGAACAGATCTCGATTAAATTTGGCATCCGTGTAGAACATAGTCGGGAAGAACACATAGGCTACACTAATTGAGTTTTTTTATATATCCACGTGGACGGAGTCGCGGGCGACAGCTAGTTAATAATACAATTCGATTTTAAATGGATATAGTTACTGGCTATGCATACAATTATATGAGTATTTACGTTACTCTGTCAACGGGTAATAACTGGATAAAATACCCCACAAAACCCTCTAGTAGTTAGGTTAAGTATTAGGGTAAACGTCACCATAATTTCCCACTAACCCATAACAGTAATTATTAAAAAATCACGTGGGCATTACGTATGAACACTTTGATACCATAAAATACTTAGTATTATAATACTTAGTATATAATACTTAGTATTTAATATTGCAAAAATAGAGCTCTTTGTTATAATATGACAAAGGCCACCTACGTGCTAGAAATATCCAATATTAAATAAAAATGCTCGGTATTTCGTGGCGTGGGTGTCATTCTCTCGTCTAATGGATATATTGTCACAAATGACGCAGATAATGGATATCGATGACCGCTCTTGTTAATACTTTATGCTATTAACCTAAGAAATACTTTGGTCATTCACCGGAAATTGACACCATGTGTAAAGGTGGCTCAGGGGTCAAGCACTTGACTTGTAATCTGCAGGTCCTAGGTTCGAATCGCGACATGTACCAACGTGTTTTTCGATTTACATATGTGCATTTACTCGACGTTCTTACGGTGAAGGAAAACAATCTGCATATATCATTATTCAATGCAAAGATATGTGTGAAGTCAATCAACCCGCACTTGGCCAGCGAAGATGTTAAAGCGGTCTCTACCTTTACTTATAGTTTGGAGCATTTAACTGGCCACTTGCTCGATTGCTACCTTTTGTTATATTAAAATAGAGTGGGTTGTAAATTTTTTTTCTTACGAACTCTCGAGGTAGGAAATTCTATTTACAATCACGTCCTTAAAAACATACGTGGTACATCCTGGATATTTTCCAGGTGACTTGTACTCGTTTGTTACCCTGATTTTAAAAAAAAAACGTGTAAGTAGGTTACACGTAGGTTTAAAGAATTTGGCATCACGTGCAACAATGCCATTGCCTCAAAAAAATCTATTAAAAACTGTTCAGTTAACTTTAAAAATAGAATTTCCAGTAATTAGTGTATTCAGTGAGATGTTACTATTAAAAGAGCTCATTCATTATTTCTATTGATAAATTGTAACTCTAGAAAGCTACCATTTGCTACTGATTTCTACTAACTTGGTAGCTCGCATGGTATTTTTTACCATGAATCTGTCTATTTACTTTTACTATGAATCTGTGTACATTTTCGAGTCTTCGCATTACTAAAATTTAACTAATTGTTTGAAGCATAAGATTTAATTCTTACATTCCTATTCTACCTTTTAGGTCTACAAAGACCTGTAGTTTCTGTTTACGATTGAAGACACATCCTTTTTTAATTTAATTTTCATTATGACGAAATAAAAATCAATAGACATTCGAGTTAATAAATCGTGCAAAATATGTCGTAATATTACATAAGCATTTATTTTATACACATTTTATTAGATATATTCAATGAGCAAAGCAAAGAAAACTAGTACAAATCGTTACCATTAGATTTAAATCGTAATACCATATTATTGGTTAAGTCAATGACACATGTCAAAAAATGCGGTACTTCCCGCCAGAAATGCGAGTCGCGCTCACAAAAGGCAAAAGTCGTAGAACTATACAGCCAGAATTTTTTTTTTTAATTAAAAAAATAAAGGTAATAAATATGCAATTTTGTGCTCTGTTCAATAAAATGTTTTCTCTGATAGCAAATCGACGAGTCGTAAATTGAAACTAATTAATTATAATAAGAAGTAATAATAGCCAATTAGTTTAAACATACGATTATTTTAGAAATAAGTTAACGGTTGGAAAACCTTGCTTGAATATATTTTTAAAAACTCTATTTGTATAGCAATAGAGTCTATTTTATGGTAACTTTTAAAATCGCTTAATATTACAGTTAGATATTAGACATTCATAAAATTGTCTTACCTTTAAATCAGCTAAATTGTAATACTGCCGAAGAAAAACACTTAACTATAACTTTTTATTACTTTATAGCAAAATCCAATAAATATTTTTTTCGGCAAGCATTTAACATTTTGTTTATAAATTTATTAAAAAAAAACTGTCAAAGTCTATTCACAACGTGGTCGATTTAAACATCTGAACGTCGAAAATTACACACGAAAAATGAGAATTAATTTAGAGAAAAATTTTAAGCTGTCCCAAAAGTACACGTGGGTTTTCGAACGTAAATAGTGAGGTTACCGAAATGATTTGTCGATATCGAACGTGCAAAGACTAAGAACGCAAGAAATGGAATGCTGACTTTATCACGATTACGCTGTAAGAACTTTTAACGTTATATCAATATAATAGTGTTGCGCAAACGCATATCGATATACGATGACTGTGCATTTTTTTTATCGTAAACTGCACATGAATGTATATATTGACGTCTCTGTTTTGTCATACAGTATGAAAGGGATGACAATATTTATTAATTAATATTTCATTGCATTGAATTTCTACAGTAAAGTAATTTTCTAGTTTTGATTTCGTGGACAAAAAATCTGGGTTAATGTAATTGGAGAAATTAGTACAGTGAGTTTCGACGGCTGTGACTCTTATATTGCCATCCTTTTCATTCTGCTTAAATAAACAAAGACAAGAATATGTATTTTTACAATCGTCTCAACAGCCAAATTCCACGGTTAAGTAATTTATTTATTTATATTGCATATTTTATTGGGTCATTCATTTTATTTCTGCTAATGGCGCTTCTAAAGTAACTAAATATACTTAATATTAATTAATTTTTGTATTGTCAACTTAGTTTTAACCTATAAACTCAAGTGTCTAGACCTACCCGAACCAAGAGACTTCAGACAAGGTACAAATAAAAAATTATATTCTCTACCTATAAAATCATGCACCAAACTATCACCTTTACAATCATTTCAACAAAATGGTTAGGTTGGGTAGGAAATATATTTCCTTTACTGTATAAACTCAAGAAAACCTCTTTATACGAATTTAATAATTGAGGTTATATTAAGGTTGTATATTTCCTTTAAATTCATAAACAAATATTAATAATTAGTACTATTCTAATGTCTCTAAATAATCTTAAATTGGATATTTATCATTACATGTCCTTATAAGGTATTGTTAATTTGATATAATAATTTTATCTTATTACCACATACCTAAATGAATAACGCAACTCCTCAAGGGTATACTAATTATGTTCGCACGTGTAAAATATTTAGCATGAATTGAAATATATAAAATAACTAGCGGACCCGACAGACGTTGTCCTGTCTACACGTCTTTAATTTGAAGATTTCAAACTTTTTACAAAATAAGCTAAAATTAAAATTCGAATATTATTTAAAATTTGACACTGCGATGGTAGCGCCGTCTGTCGGATCCAAATCAACAACTACTAATAAATTAAAAATTAATTAAAAAAACATTGTCCAGCGGACAAAATTGTGAATCTAAACCATTCCCAGATCCCCTTGAACACACGCAAAAAGTTTCATCAAAATCGGTCCAGTCGTTTGAGAGAAGTTCAGTGACATACACACGCACAGAAGAATTATATATATAAAGATCATCTTGAATCATTTAATTTTTTATGAAAAAATTTATAATAAACAAAAGAATATCAAGTCACGTGACCGAAACCGCGTGGTCACGTGACTTGATATTTAAATATTATTATATGATTTAATCGTCTCTATTTAGTCATATTCTAATCTTCTCCTAATGCCTGGAATAACTGAAAGTTGGCTATCAGCTCAGCGAAAAAGTTCAACGCTATTGTGCGATATTGCTATTGGTCCGTTCCCGTATTTTTTTTAACCTTAAATTTCTTTTCCTTCTAATCCATTTTCTGTCAGTAATTTTGCCCATCATTATGAGAAACTAACATTTTAATGCGCAAAGGATTAATTCCACATATTTCTGGAAATTATCGTGGGTTATTTGAAGCTTCGATGTAATTAAAGTATCGATAATGTCAATCACTAGGCAATAGTGGGTGTGTCACAACACTCGTTTGTGACGTCATGTAATATTAAAAAAAAACGCGATAACCGTACATGACGGAAGTCTAGGCTACGTCTAAATACTAGCTATAACGTTTTATCTCTCACTATCACATTTATAGATATAGTAAGATAAAGACAGAACATTACCGCAACAGTTAGATAAACTGGTCTATAGTCAAATTAAATTCCAATAAGAAATTATAACAGACCTGTCTAAACAATTATAGCTTTATAAAAGTATAGAGCGTCAGTGGCTTAGGGGTTGAGTACTCGCAGTTCCTGGGTTCTAATCCCACCGTGTACTAATGTGTCTTTTGACTTTCAATTCGTGGAAGGGTTTGTCCTCGGGTGAAATTGTCTGTCCTCGGCGGTATTTCCAAAACAATACGACTTGGGGACCTTCCAGAAGCGAGCATACCATTTCCTTAAAGGCAACGCATCTGCAGTTCCTCTGGTATTGCCCTTGACCTTGGGTGACGTTGATCACCTCGGTGTTCCCGCCGCTCGTTTGCCCCCTTCTCTTATAAAAAAATATATTTTTTTAGACACTATTAGTTAGAATCATTTGGTGCGAAATGGTGTGCTCTTATAACAAAGTCAGGTGTCAGAATGATTAGTGAGGGGACATAAACGTCGACTTTTCACTAAGGCTAGTGTTGTGCCAGGACACCGGCGCAGTGTCGGATTTTCTTCCCAACAATATGTAATCCGACGTTCTTACTGTGAAAGAAAACATCGTGCTGCACATATCTGAGAAGAAAATCAAAGCTATGTGTCTAGTCCCGCACTGGACTAGCGTTGGCTATGGCCTAGTCACCTCTAACAAGTCTATGGTTCTCTATTTATATCATCCAAGGCATTGTCTTACCATTTTTCCTTTATCATAGACTAACAATAGACGAATAGATAAGGTTATTAACTGATTGGTTATTAACTCGGTTGCTTAGCAACCGGTGACACGATCCTTTCAACTCTGATCCCCACATGCTTTGTTTACTGTAGCTATATTGAAACAAAATCTTAACCTCCGGAATCATAGAGTTATGAATTGCTAGACAAGTCTTTAATTGATTTTATTCAGTTCTATTCTTTCATTGATTTTGGTCTGTCCTTTTCTCTATATAGAGTCGGCACATTATGTACGTACTCTTCCGTACATAAATAGCCTTTATTGCATATTGTAATGTATTTAATTTTTTTTTATTTATTTATTTCATGTAACAGTAGGTAACACATATTGTAAAGTATCTTTTTAACTTTCTTTTTTTTGTTTTGGATCTGAATAACTACCACTTATATATTACTAGTTGTCCGCGACACCGTACGAAGTAAAAAAAACCTTAATTAGTAACCTATGTGTT
>NW_013532866.1:369189-392934 GCF_000836235.2 Papilio xuthus | reverse complement strand
TGGGACGTGGGAGAGTTGAAGTTGAAGGACATTAGCTTTACGCAGAGGGCGAGTGTTGCTTCATACTGAGATTTCGTTCCACGTTTGGCAGAGGAAGAGGCCTATAGGAGGTACCCGTCGCAAATAAAAATAATTCACAAATCAATCACTCTTCTACAAAAAAAGGTGACAATCTGACCTTTGCTATATGTAGAGTCGGCACATTATGTACATACTCTTCCGTACATAAAAAAGCCTTTACTATTACATATTGTCATGTTATTAAATTGTAAAGTATCTTTTTATCTGTGTTTTTGGTTCTGTATAACTACCACTTATATATTACTAGTTGTCGTCGACACCGTACGAAGTAAAAAAAAACCTTAATTAGTAACCTATGTGTTCTTCCAGACTATGTTCTACAGCTGTGCCAAGTTTTAGCTAGATCCGTACAGCCGTTCTGAAGATACCTTCTAACAAACATCTATTCATCCATCTAAACATTCGCATTTTTAATATGACTAAGAAATAAGAGTAGTAATATATTAGTAAGATATCTATTTTCCTTGTTTTCTAAAAATGTCGTAACAAAAAAAAAATGTTATATGTAAAATTACAATGAAAATTATTTGGGTCAAAGGTGTTCATGATAGGATTTTTTATCTATACTTTTAATTCTTTCTGCTTATGGTTAATTTTTCCTCATTTTTAGGGTTCCATACCTCAAAAGGAAAAAACGGAAACCTTATAGTATCACTTTAGTGTCCGTCTGTCTGTCAAAACCCTTTTTTAGGTAATAAGGTATTAAGCTGGATTTTTTTTCTATACAGTCCTTGATTACTTCTAGTCGATGTGTAACTCTATGGTAGGCCAAATCTTAATCCAATGATAGGAGATATAAATATGATTAAGACGTTAGTACTAATTGAATTAATGCTATTGATAGAGATAGTGCGCGTTGAATATCGATTAATGGACTTATACGATATATTTAGATATCGAACGATGTTAGAATAAACCCTTTGCGAGACTAATCACGATGACAAGATGGATGTTTGTTAGAAGGTATCTCCAGAACGGCTAAACGAAGTCTGGAAGAACACATATGTTACTAATTAGGTTTTTTACTTTATTTGACTAGACTTGCTGGTCCTGGGTTCGAATCCCGCCATGTACCAATGTGTTTTTCAATTTCCGATTAACATATGTACATTCGACGTTCTTACGGTGAAGGTAAACATCGTGATGCTGCACATATCTGAGAAGAAATTCAAAGATATGTGTGAAGTCAACCAACCCGCACTTGGCCAGCGTGGTTGTCTATGGTCTAATCACCCCTAACTTCGGGAAGGCTCCGAGCCCCTCGGTGGGGACGTATAGTGAGCTGATGATGATGATTTTATTTGACAGTAACGAATTAAAAATTGTGTTATCACCGTGAATGGATTTGCCGCAATCAATATTTGATTCCAATAATTTTTTGGTTATCCTCGTTCTGTATTTTTTTAAGCAAAAGGTTGCAACGGAGCAAGCGGCTAACTGAATTCGGTGAAATAGGATGGGATAGTCCATAGACATTTGCAATTGCATATACGTCCCTATAGGGATGAAGTATACCAAAAATCTTATATTAATTTTGACCTTCATTACCATAGACGATAGGGTTGTCACAATATCAGGCCTGCTGTTGTTTCTGCGTGGAAACCATAACGTCAAGGGTTAAAAAGAAAATTGTTCAACTGGACCGCGTCGATATTTAATTACGTAGTTCTCACCGGGAGGCCATAAAAGTCCAACTCACAATTGATTACACGACATCAAATCAATCGAGAATTGTATTTTTTATTGGACACATAAGGGGTGATTATACGTAGTTAAGTCTTGTTACTTTTAGACGTTATTAGTTAGAAACATTTGACGCGAATGACGCGCTTTCGTTACAAAGTCAAGTCAGAATAATTAGCGAGGGGACATAAACGTTGACATTTTAATAAGGCTAGTGTTGCGATACACCGGCACTGTGTCGGATTTTATTCCTAACATTACTTATTGACATTACTTAAATATTTATACTTAAGTTATAGACAAGTATATGTTTAATCATTGAAGTCGCTAAAGGACAGATGAAAATATTTAAATCCTACATCTTACTAATATTATAAATGCGAATGTTTAGATGAATGTTTGTTTGAAGGTATCTCCCGAACCACTGAACAGATCTTGCTGAAATTTGGCATAGAGGCTACTGATTATGCTTTTTTAATTCCACGCGAACGGTGTCGCGGGCGTCAGCTAGTATATCTCAGTATAAATGCGAAAGTTTAGATGGATGAATGGATGTTTGTTTGAAGTAACTCTCGAATGGGAAAACGGGTCTCGATGAAATTAGGCATACATATAGAACATAGTTTTGAAGAACACAGGCTACTGATGTTTTCTTTTAAATTAAGCGCAGATAAAATCGCGGGCGACAGCTAGTATGTGATAATAGAAATAAGCATTTATAAATCAGATTTTGTTTTGTCATTTTATCTACACGGGTCCACAAAACTACGTAATGTCCTTACAAGAATCCTTCAATTTTTTTTTCCTAATCGATATTTCAACAGATTGATTTAAAATTTTAATCTCGATTTCGGGGAATAGAGGAGTGTTTCAATGGATTTTACTTTGAAAATCTCACAAAAGATTCTTGAGGATTTTTACCTCATCCCAGAATTCATTTGTAAAGGATTTAAATATCTATAAAACAGAAAATTTTAATTTCGAATAGCACCTATCGAGTGGACCTTTAGTTTGACTAACAAAAAGACATTTGCTTTAAGGAAAAACTTTTTTTTTAATTCATCGTGTTTATAGGGCAGCGGTGAAGACATATTAATAACTAGCTGTAACTCGCGACTCCTTCCGCGCGGAATTAAAAAAAAAACTATTTCTCGAAGCGTAATGTTATATAGCCTAAAGTCTTCCTCTATAAATGGACTATCCAACAAAAAAAGATTTTTTTTAAATCTGACCAGTAGTTCCTGAGATTAGCGCATTTAAGCAAACTCAAGAACTGCAATCTGCCATCTGCCTCCCGCAAGATGACCTGGTCAATGTTGCGGGAGCGTCCTAGATGCAGGTGGCACAAGACCTATCATCGTGGCGATCTTTGAGGGAGGCCTATGCCCAGCAGTGGGCGTCTCATGGCTGACAGGAAGGAAGGAAGGAAGCAAAATCTTTCGCTTTATAATATTAGTATAATTAATTAATAGTTCTGTTATAAATTAAATATCATGATATCCACAGGGAATTTGTTGTTCCGATCTTAAATTTTAATATTGATAAACATTATTACTGGACAATTTTTTAATTCATCATCATCAGCTCACTATACCCACCGAGGGGCTCGGAGCCTACCCTAAGTTAGGTGGTGTTTTTTATTAAATAGAGTTATAAAAAGAAAGAAGAATACAACATTTATTCCACGAAAAAGTTACGAATATGTTAACATACATCTGTTCTGAAATTTTATTAGTTTAAAAAACAGTGACCCCATCTCGAATGAGAAGGAAATTTTAATATAACTCGTGACTGAATGAATACATTCACTATTTTTAGTTACACAATTTGCAAAATTAATTCCATTTGCAAAAAAAAAAATACTCAAATTTTCGCAGCCAGTAATTTCCCTATTTGACCTAAAACAAGAGTTTTCACTAGAAAAATACATGCATAAAAACATATTCATGTCAAAACTAAATTAATTAATTTAGTTTAATTAAATTGTTTAATAATTGAATTGTTAAAATTAATAAATTAATTTCATTATTCCTAACAATGGTTATGTCATAACTTGGAAATTACAGCTTCTGTTACGTTCGTATTGAACCCGCCTATTGAAGTTCCTGTCAGTTAATTCTATATCTATAATTAGTTCGAATTCTCACCACCGCTACCAACCACTACAATCAGCGCTGAAATGGCGAGAATCAAATAGTAACAAAATTATACGTCTTATAGCCAGTCTATTTATAGAGTTAGTGTTTTGGACTATTACAAAACTCGTCTTTAACTTAACACATATTTAATTTATTAAATAAACTAGTTGACGCCCGTGGATCCGTCTGCACGAAATTAAAAAAAACGTAGTAAGTAACCTATGCGTTCTTCTAGACCAGTGGTTCCCAAACTTATTTTGTCTACTGCCCACTTTGAGAATAAATATTTTTTTAGCGCCCCCGTATTTTCACATATTTAAAGACCACTATAACTTCAAATTAAATTAATTAATTATTGTGACCTATATATGTATAAAAACGGAGAATTCTAAACGAAACTTTTACTATAACCCGCAACTTGAGACCTGCAGCGCCCACAAGGGGGCGTTATCGCACACTTTGGGAAAGACTGCTCTAGACTATGTTCTATATATACGCCAAATTTCAACGAGATTCATTTAAACATTCCGGAGATACCTTCAAACATCCATCTAAACATTCGCATTTATAATATTCATCATCATCATCATCAGCTCACTATACGTCCCCACCGAGGGTCTCGGAGCCTACCCTAAGTTAAGGGTGATTAGGTCATAGTCAACCACGCTGGCCCACTGCGGGTTGGTTGACTTCACACATATCTTTGAATTTCTTCTCAGATATATGCATCACGATGTTTTCCTTCACCGTAAGAACGTCGGATAAATGTACATATCGGAAATCGAAAAACACATTGGTACATGGCGGGATTCGAACCCAGGACCTGCAGATTGCAAGTCGAGTGCTTGACCACTGAGCTACCGACGCTGTATATTTATTACTATTTATAATATTAGTAAGAAGTAAAATTTATTCAAAAATATATGTACATCATTAAAATGTAAATGAAAAAAATCATGGAAAAATTGTGTAAAAACGTAAAATGACTTTGCAAAACCCTTTTGAAGTTTTGAATGTACTAATTGCGTAGAGTAGCTACCCACAGAGAGATTCCTATGAGGATAATAACTCTGTAATTACAAGCTCTGTTTTATCGTACACTATGATTATATCATTTTACCGAGAACATATAATAACTCAACTTTATATTTAAAAACTACGAGAAAATATGTAGCAGCAACGGTTGAAAATTTTATACTATAGTTCAAACGTTTTGATGACATTTGTTATCTTCTACTCAGCCATGAGACGCCCACTGCTGGGCATAGGCCTCCCCCAAAGATCGCCACGATGACCGATCTTGTGCCACCCGCATCCAGGATCCAGGACTCCCATTGTTAATCATCCATTTGTTATCTTACTATAATAATATTATTAATACGAATGTTTAGATGGATGTTTGTTTGAAGATCTCCAGAACGGCTGAACGGATCTTTATGAAATTCGGCGTACATATAGAACATAGTCTGGAAGAACACATAGGCTACTAATTTTGTTTGTTTTTAATTCAGCCTGAACGCAGTCGCGGACGAACGATAGTCAATGAATATTTCCTTACATGGTTAGAATTAGTTTACCGAAGACTTCAAATGGCCAAATAATATAAAGAAATTAAAACAACCATTAAAAATGCTAAAATGATTACTTAAGCTTTTTATACTTGTAATTTAAATTATCTATTAATAACTAGCTATCGCGCGCGGCTCCGTCCGTGTGGGTTTATAAAAAAACTTAATTAGTGTAGCCTATGTGTTTTTTCAGACTATGTTCTATACGTATGCCAAATTTAATCGAGATCCGTTCAACCGTTCTAGAGATACCTTCAAACACCCATCCATCGACATCACATCCATCTAAGCATTCGCATTTATAATATTAGTAAGAAAATAAAAAAAAATAATAAATAGTATCCTAGGTCTGTCTTCTGGCTCTAAGCTCCTCACCAATTTTTGGCCATATCGGTAAAGCCGTTCTTGAGTTATAAATAGTGTAACTAACACGACTTTCTTTTATATATTATACTAGCGGACCCGACAGACGTTGTCTGACAATTTGACACTGCGATGGTAGCGCCGTTTGTCGGATCCAATGTAAAACATTCCAAAATCAACAACTACTAATAAATTAAAAATTAATGAAAAAGTTATTTTCCAGCGGACAAAATTGTGAATCTAAACCATTCCCAGATCCCCTTGAACACACACAAAAAAATTTCATCAAAATCGGTCCAGTCGTTTGAGAGAAGTTCAGTGACATACACACTCACCGAAGAATTATATATATAAAGATCTAGTAAGATTTAAGAAAAACAAGAAAAAAATCATCAATCGATTTAAATTAATCTTATCACTACGTGAATATTTTAACGTAAACTTTTTCCTTTTAAATTTGTAATTGGTAAGAATTCTCGCAACTCTACTAGTCATATTAATTATAATGGACCGGTTTCATTTATCGACCTGTCCATTCATAGACACAGCGAGTTAGGGTCGCGACACACTTGATGGATACTCAAGGTCTTTTCTATTAACCATAGACTAACTATACCTAAAAAAAAAACAAACAAAAAGAACATTTAATAGTAATATCTAAACATTTAACAATACAACGATAAACTATTAAAATTTAAGTAGTAACATTGGATTTCTTCTGTTAAATATTAGTGTAAAAAAAAGTATTGCTATCTCTCTTAGTCTCCTAGTAAAAAGTGAGAGAGATGTTTATTACAAATTGCGGATTCAAGGTAACAGATATTGAATTGCATTTAAACATGTAGACGTTCTATTTTTTCTCTGTTTTTTTCCATTTTTTATGTTACTGTAACAATATAATTGAAACGGAAATTAATTTTAGAATTTACGACAAATAGCAATACTAAATATTCAACAAATGACAAAGACGAAATAAGTTGAATACAGTTTAAGACAGGTGGCTCAGTGGTTAAGTACTTGATTTGTAATCTTCAGGCCCTGAATTCGAATCCCGCTATGTACAAATGTGTCGTTCTTTCTCAATTTATTTTACATTTAACCGACGTTCTTACTGTGAAAGAAAACATCGTGATGCTGCACATATCTGCAAATAAATATTTGTGAAGTCAACCCGCACTGAGTCAGCGTGGTTGACTGTGGTCTACTAAGCTTAGGGTACGCTCCAAGCGTGGTTGACTATGACCACTTACTTAGGGTAGGCTCCAAGCCCCTCCTGGTGATGGACACGGGGGAGTCCATCACCGGCGACAGCTGGCGCAGACGGGACCGCGGACGAGAGCGAAAGCGTGCCCGTGGTCCCGTCCCGATGCGTTGGTGGAACAGAGGGGTTTAGTGGGTATGCTTCCCATCCGGAAGAGAATCCCACATAACTACCGCGTCCCCCCCGGGGCGGGGAGTATGCATAAAGCATTCCCCTCTGAAAAAAAAAGGCTCCAAGCCCCTCAGTGGACGTAAGAGCTGATGATGTAAGAGAAAGGGAGAAAGTAAACAAAAGTAATTATTATTATAAAGATTAATCATATTATTATAAAGCGATGTTTATTTTAAGTTTTAATGATGCAACTATGATTCATGCAACATACATTGTAAGACGGTCGTAAATAACATAAGTTAATTAAAAGTTTAGTGACCTATATAAGTAATTTATATCAAGATACCAGTTGATCCCGACGTGCATTGTAATGACAAAGTCCGATTACGTAAGACGTGTAACTAAATAATTAAAGTAGAAAAGATAACCCTATTATATTCTACACCTTCTTATACAAATTAAAAAAAAACAGTACACCTCAAGAGGCACTCGGATATAATAAATTAAGGTATTTTTCATTTCTTTTTTATTTTCTATTAATGTTGAACACCTGAAATCGCTGTAATAGCGAAGTGACCGTTGCCCATAGACATACGCAATTGCACACGCGTTGCCTACCTTTAATCGACTGAGGAGAAGATGCACAGAAAGAAAATATCTTTCCATGCATCCTCTCATCTGGAAAGTCCACTTTCACTTACCATCCTGTCCTTTTAAGAAAAAGGGTGTGAAGGGAAAGAGGACTAAATTAGCCCTCCGGGACGCACACTCATCAGACGAAACGCGGAATTGCTTCCATTTGACGCCTGTCTTCTGTGTGGTCGTGGTATTTCACCGGGGGAGCCGGGACAATTCGTGCGAAGATGTTAAAGCTCGCTCTACCACTGTTAAATTATGATATGATATGGTAATAATGACAAATTATCAGTTTACTTGTGTGTTTTAATACTTTTGTGAATGTTTTATAATTTAGTGTGTAATATTAAGCATTTATAGTCATAGATGAAGTCTGATAGTGCTGTATGGAAGAGCAGCACATAAAGTTTTAACCTTCCGTACTGAAAAAGGTGGTCTGAGGTCTTATACTCTCCCAAAATCTATTAAATGGTTTAGAAACTCATTGGGCATAAACATTAATGCTAATTTTAGTCCTCTTCCCCATTCCTAGGAAAAGTCGAAGTGATATAGGACGAAAGCATAGGAAGGGGAAATATTATCTTTGTGTGTCTCTACCTCTGTCGATTAAAGGTAATGCATCTGTAATTGTGAATATCTAAGAGCAATGGTAGCTTCGCCATTTCGATGAATTCAGATGGCTAATTGATTATTAAAAAAAATATTTCTATTAAAAAAAACTAGCCAAAGATGTAACCGTTCGTTCCCACACTATCCATTTGATGTGTCACAACCCTTACATAGTCGAGCCCACATTCCAATGTATCGTACGTCGCAGTAATCAAATTTTTTTACTTCATAGATACGCTACACGTGATATTCTAACCAACTTACAAATACAACTGGCAAAACTAAGATCATTTTAATATCGACTTAATTGCTATGCAAATAGAGCACTAATTATATTCACAGAGACGTAAGATAAAGTTGGTCAGATTGATTTATAACAAGAAGACTTGTCAAAATGATATCTAGGGATTCGACGTCATACGACGTGTTCAGAGGCGGTTATTGATGCAACTAAATATCGACAATATTAGAAAGGTAATAAAGCTTAAAATTGCACGATTGGATTGCATAGATGTCTAGATGAATCATCGGCGTAATCGGAATTCCATATTACGGTTCAAAGATGATGAAACACAATACAATACAACAGTCATTGCATGTAGACGAGAACATTTGGCGCGAAAAGAAGGTGACAACTGGATCTTGGCAGAACGGAGATGCCTTTTGCCTTGTGAATTAAAAAAAGAAGCTTGACGTTTAATCGTATGACAAGTACTGGCCAGTTTAGTAAGTAATGTTTTTATTTTTCTTAATTTACTTATTTATTTAATCCAAAATTTATTAGTATAAAAAAATAAAATTAGTTTCTTCTACGAGTTTTATTTATCAATAGAAATCAGAGTAAATTTTTCTAATTACAAAAAATACCACATGTATTATAAAAAGAATTGCCTAACTGCCTATCTGAGTTACAATGGTTATCATTACGTTAATTAATCATATTTCAAATTAAAAAAGAAACTGAACAAAACTTAATTTAACGTAACGGAAAACAATTAAAAAAAAAACAAAATTCAAATTTAGAACAAAACAAAACTTTATCGAACACAAATTTTAAATTTAGAATTCGAATTGATTCCATTTTTAAAAAATTCGAATCGCAAGATATAATCTTTTATTTGATATTACTTACTATGAATCTCTCAATAATAACATAATTAAGGGCCAGCGGTAACTAATTCGTCTACTTGACAACCAACACGTAGCCACCCCGTACCAAAGCGTTGGGTATAAAAGGGGTTGTTGGTTGGTGAGTGTTCATATTCCAGACTTATCCATACAGGCAACACAACCTCCTAGACTTGGTCGGATGAAAACGTGTTGTGAATATCGGATTTATTTCTAATATTTATCATCTGTGTAAGGTATGTACACGATTTTGAAATTCGAATACATTTTTGTATAATGTTAAATTTTATTATTGCGATTTTTCACTATTTTTTTATTATAATTTAATATTGTGGTTGTATTTTTTTTCGAGATTAAAAACATTCTTATCGTATTTAATACTTATTTCTTAGGATATAAAAAGAGATATTTATTTTACGTAAAATTTTAATATTATTTATAAATTTAATTTCTCAATTAATAAAATTAAATTGTTTTAAGTGTACTTTACTTTTATATTTTTTGAATTAACAAATCAAATTGAATTTCTGTAATAATCAATATTACGGATTTTTTTTTTGTAATTATTATTTATTTTATGTATCGGTGATGTAAAATTATATTTAGTTAAAGAATTAAATCTAGGTCCATGTAGCAGTTAGTTTCGTGTTTCGTAAATCGTAATAGTATCGTAATAAGTTGATAAGAAAAATAGTTAAAAATAGTTGTAATTTTCCGCGTAAATTTACTCGATTTATTTATTTACTTTTTCTTGTAATGTTGGCGAATTGATTTTCTTTTAAATATGTTTCTAATATTTAAAATCTTTAATAATCTTTTATTCTTATTATTTGGTAAAACTTTTAAGGTTGTTAAATGTTTTTTATTCTCCTTTTCGATTTATTTACATTACATTTTACTTGAAGGTAACATTTATTAAGGTCTCAAAGCTGAAATAAAAATGTTTTTAATTCCATCTTTTATAATAATTCCAACGTAATATCAAATACTAAATTCAGTTTTAAGTTTTGAATCCTTAATATGAAATAAATTTATAGAGTTAAATAATAAAATAAATATCGTAAGACATTTTTTTAATCATAATTAACGTTAACGTTTCATTTATTTTCAGGCGATACTTTCTCCATCTGTTATCAAGTAGCGAAGATGTTTAAATTAGTGTCGCTATTCGTCGCCGCGGCGCTAGTGTCGCTGCAAAGCGCTTACATCGTCAGTGCACAAATTGACAACCCCAAAAATGATTTGGATAATAATTTACAAATTAATCGTAAGTTACTTATTTTGCTTTATTTTTCTAATAAAATAAATATCATATATTTATTAGATAAGTGTCCATTGTCGTTATAAAAGAAATTAAAAAGACTACAATTAATCTAGTAATATTATAAATGCAAATGTTCAGATGGATGGATGTTTGTTTGAAGGTATCTCCGGAACGGCTGAACTAAAGTCTATGAAATCTGGCATTTATCTAGAACATAGTCTGAAAGAACACATAGGATTACGAAGTTGTTTTAATTCCATGCGAACAGAGTCACGGGTGATAGCTAGTAATAAGTAAGCTACTGTTTGCATAAACAATGATACAAGGAAGTAATGAAATTCAATGAAACTGCAAAATCAAGTAGATTTTTCATTGAATATTTCAAAAGAAATCTTTGAATACTGCAGTTTTGTGATTTTACTGTCTATTTTTTGTGTTTGCGTTTTTTTCTTAATCCTTTGTTAAAATACACTTTTGTATGTATTTTACTGACGTAGAAATTTAAGGTTTTTTTTGTTTAACACAATATAAAGTAAATTAATGTTATCAATCGATTTAAAAGTGTAAACCAAAAAAACTTAAATAATAATTAAAGAATAAACCAATTTATTTTAAAACTTAAAATAAATATATCGAAAGAGGTTTGTTTAAAAGAGTTTCAGTAAAGTTTTATTAGTAGTTGTCTCCCGTCTAATTAGTAGCCTACGTGTCCTTCCAGATTATGTTCTAAATCTATGCTAAAGTTCATCAAGATTTATCCGTTCCGGAGATACCTTCTAACAAACATCCATCTAAACTTACGCATTTATAATTAGTAAAATTATATTAAAAGATTCTTAATTAAAACTCTCATTTCATTCTCTTGTTTCTTTAACATATCCTGACACGAGGCCAACGTGACACACAATTGGTGAATTCTATTCGCCGCTAGATGACGCTCGAGGCGAATAAATTGACCATCTGTTGTACATTGAATTGCAAAGCGCCGGAGCTGTGGCTACATATTACAAAGTCAAATGGCAAATCACTTTTGCAAAAACACCAACCCAACGATAGCCCATCCGGTAACCGCGTATTAATTGGGTTATAAATTTGAATTCGGATCTGATTCATTCGCGGAAGAATAAATGTATTTACAATCGTATTCTTTTGCTATTTAATTTTTTTATACAGTTTCACTGCAATGAAATTGTAAAAAAATATACTGCTTAAATTTCGATTCGCAAACTTTCGTGGGACTTTATTAATAACTAATATATAAGCGGGATGTGCGATGGCTCGTGTCAGCGAATAACAGTCCCATTCAACTTGATGAAGTGCCCCCGATTGGCTCGAAACTAGTCACTGCCTCCACCGGACAAAGCTTCAATCTATGTTATTATATTATTACGTTCGTTTAGTAAAACTTTAAAAAAAAGCGCAGTAGACTTATTGAAAATGTATTACGTATTTAAATAGGAGGAGTCGAATCGAATATAAATTCAAATGTTTGGATGGATGTTTGTTTAAAGGTATCATCAGAACGGATGCATAGATGTTGCTGAAATTTAGCAAATAGGTGTATACCATAGCGTGGAAGAACACATAGACTAATTAAGTTTATTATTTTAATTCCGCGCGGTCGAAGTCGCGGGTCATAGCTTATATAAAATAAGAAGACAGCCTTTATAAAGTAAGATGTTATTGCAGCTGTTCCTCAACGTCGTCGTCTTCGTAATTTCATCAAGATGACACAAGCACCGCCGCAGCGCGTACGCTACGAGCCTGGTGCGGGCCTGCAGCTTGTATGTGAAGTGACCGCCTCGCCCGCACCTCAAGTGCAATGGCTTAAGAACGGAGAGCCCATGATAGATGTGAGTTAAACTGATACAGTGTCATACAAACTTAATGGCTGCTCGCAATAAGTTAACTCGCAGTTAATCACGAGCCGCTGTAAAGTTTGAATATTATAATACTTGCTTATAAGTTTTCACTGTAGATTCTGTATTCTGTAAACATGTCTCATTTATATAACACAAAAATATTAGAAAAACATGCTTTTTTTAATAATTAATGATTCCCTTTTAATAGTTATTTTTGTTATTCTAGTGTAAAATGCAAATTCATTATAGAACAGTATTTTTAAATTTCAAAGTATTACTCTTTTCATAGTTATGTTTAGATAGTAATTAACAATTCCTTTATCTGTAGACAAAATGTTTTGGTTTGTTTATTTATCGCTTATGTTAATTGAAAAATGATCAATTCCAGTACGAAGAGGAAGCCAATGAGATCCCGACAGTGGCCAACAACATTGCCCGACTTGTGAGCAAGCTGGTGGTGACAGCAGCGCGCTCTGGTGACGTGTTCACTTGCGACGCAAGCAGCGGCCTCAAGGAAATAACCGCATCTACCACTGTTTATACTGAAAGTAAGTTTTGAAAGCGACATCTAGCGACCAGTAGACAGATTATGCTTTATATTAATTTTTGCTTTGTAGCTTCCTATAACCTAAAACAGTGATAGATTTCTTCCTGTCTACTATATACAAGTAGATAATTTACCTTGAATGTTGTATTTCGTTATGTTTTACAATTTTAGTTGTTTTTGCTCCTGAAAAAAATTTACAGCTAATTATTCAAAATTGTAAAGTTGCTATTAGTTTAGCACAGGCGCCTTTTTATAACTTCATTTTGTAAACAGAAAATTTATCTTTCAGCTGAACTCTCCCCGCAACTATTGTCATTGGAGAACCTGTTCCCTGCGCCGTCGAAGCCTGTGATAACTCTGCACTACGAAGACATCCTCCAGGAGAGCGGCAGTTCTCTGCTGCTGCCGTGCCGGGTGAGCAGCGCCGGCGAACACCAGGTCGTGTGGCAGGACAACAATAACCAAGTCGTGTACGGCAGTCCTAGGCTACAGGTATCTTTCATTTACCACGTGTTTTCTTTCTTTATGTTGCTTTATGTTAGCAAAACTTTAAAAAGCAATACAGCCAAGTCAATTCTTAAAAATATTGTGTGAAAACTGAAATTTAGAGGCGTTTTTTAAGTAGAGCATTAATCTTTCTTATGGTGATCAAATTGTGATATAATCAATCCGGTAAGTTGGCACGTCAGTAACTAAAGTTTTGATCCGCATGACGTGCCAACTGATGCATCAAAAAGACTGAAAGTTCTGCGTATTTATTTGAATATATATTTTGCAGGTGTTGCCTTCTGGTGACCTGCTGATAGTGGAGCTGCAGTGGGGGGACATGGGTCAATGGAGCTGCACAGCTCGCAGCCCGCAAGGGAAAGACACCGCGGCTACATTCGTTTACCCTTCCAAGCCAAGGAAACAGGTAACTATTAATCTATTAGTAAAAGCAAAGAGAAATTAAAGATTGCTTTTAGAAGACATATAGTACTCGTAAGAAAGTTATTATGAATTATTTTAGAGTTGTTTTTGATAATTGCCTTTGAAAAACTAAGAAATGTTTTATAGTTATATCAAACACTTTGACTTATTTAGACCAATTATTAGTATATTTTGATTAAAAATGTTATTTCTTTCAGTAAATTAAAACGGATTGCTAGAAATGGATCAAGAAAGTTACCCGCCGATTGCTAAGAAAATCTCCCATGTTCCTATAAACGTAATATTGTAATATAGAAAATATTTAATTTATTGTTAGTTGTAAAAAAATATCTGTTGGATGTATAAATTAATTTAATTTTTATATAATTTGTGCCAATTTTAGGTTAAGTTTTAAATTACAGTGATTTAAAATGCATTTATATAGATTTATTAAAGAATTACATAAAAATTCTTGTTCAACATAAAATAATTGTTTAAAAAAAAATTTTGTTCCATTTAAAATAATTTAAAATTCGATTCAAATGTATTCCGTAAAAAAATTCCGAGAATTTCAAAATAGCCAGTATTTTTTTTAATTAAAAAAATGTTTTATCTAATTTCTCGTAAATATTTTGGAATAATTTGTTTATTTTTAATTTAAGTGACTTTTAAGGTTTTTTTATTTACATTATTGTTGATATGAAATCTGTTTTGTATTTATTTGTACTTAATTAGTTATAATTTGTAAAATAATTAATTTATTGTTTAATGTACATTTTTTATATTAAGACAAAACCTACAAATATCAGGGATTTGACCAAAAAAACATATTCCGATTTTTTTAATGTAAACTTCAAAACTAACTTATAAAATTAGTGAATTTATTTTCGAATTATTTTTTTTGCTGATATTTAAAAAAAAACTCCTTGATATTTGCAACATATTGATTTTCTAATACGTAAAATGTTTTACTAAAATATTTGATTTGTAAAATAGAAATGAAATAGAATTTAATATTTATTTTTACGTTATTTTTTTATTTATATCGTGTTTTGTTGATGCGTTGGTTTTTTATTGAATGTTGCCAATGTTTTATACATACTCTGTGATTGAAATAAATAAAATGATAAGTATGAAATATTATTTAGTATTAATTTTGACCTCTTTATCGAATAATATATTTATTTATTTTAAATATTGCATACTTGTATTTGATTTTGTTTTGGGTGTTAATGATAAATAAAGACACTTTACTTTAAATTCGGTTTTGTACGAAAAAATATTAATTTTTGTTACTAAATTGGAAGTTTATCTATTAGTGTAAAAATAGATACATATATGGTGCAATTTTAATTAGAAAACCTATAAAGCATAAGGAGATGACTTTACCTTTTCTCAATGAGGCCTTCTTTAGTCCAATTTCCCTTCCCACACTTTTTCTTATAAGGAAAGGATGGGAAGTGAAATGGACTTTCCGGATGAGAGGATGCACGGAAAGGGAAGATATTTTATTTCTGTGCATCCTCTCCTACGTCGATTAAAGGTAGGCAACGCATATGCGTATGTCTATGTGTAACATTCACTTCGCTATTTCAGCGATTTCAGGTGACCGCTCTCTCGTTTGCCATCTTTTGATATAAAAAAATGAATAATTCAGCTCTTTACCACAATCCTACTTAATATTAAATGATGTACGATTTAGGTATGAAAGGGTAATCGATGAATTAATTAACTTTACAAAGTTAGTAAATAAAGTAAATAATACATATATCATGTTAACATTTCTGTTAAGGACCGGCTCTTGTATATTTATTAGACTTCTTGTAGTTAATTGAATATTTATATGACCATTGATAACTCACAAATAGGTAAGGATCTTACTAATATATAAATGCGAATGTTTGGATGTATGTATGTTACGTATCTCCAGCACAACTGCATGGCTATCGTTAGAATTTGGCATAGATGTAGAACATAGTCTTTAAGAGCACTTAAGCTAATAATTAAGTTTCTCATTTCGCGTTAATGGAGTCGCGTGTGATAACTAGTATTGAAATAAATTTATCTGTCGAAAGCCTGATTACTAAAATAATTTAGTACCGGTTCTCATCACTAGATGGAGTTGTGCACAAAAATGTTTGTTATGATTTTTCCAAATGCTTTTAAAATGGGTGAATAAAGACAATATATTATAAACACTTTTATTCTGGTCTGCAAAAAGCGAAGAAAACATAATTGTAGAATTTCAAACTTGTTCTAACTAGTATTTTAAATTTAAAAAAAAAACACGTAGATAATTTACAAGAGTCTTCTTGCATTCTTGCTTATGTTATATAATTATACATATTGCTGTTTCTATTTTGTCAAAGAAAATGAAAGGGATGACAATATGTAACTGGTGATCGTATTCATTAAGTTACGAAGTTGTAATAATTCTAGTTGTAGCGACTGTCGCGCCGCCATGTAGCCGCGCGGTTAAACTTAACCTTTGGCAAATGTTAGGCGGTCAGATGCAACTCGCATGCTTTGTACACAGAGACGTACATAGAGTGGATTGTACTACAACTATTTAACTAAAGTTGTCCTCAGAACTCTCGGAGCGTCGTTTAGTGTAGATTTATACTAAAATGAAACAGTAAGGGGTTGGATTAATAGCCAACGCCATTTTACGGCACTTAGAGTATATTTCCACTTGGGGACTTTGGATTTCGAGTCTTACCAAAAAGTATGAAAGGAAAGTAATATGTTTTTGCTCAGATGTTTCTGCAGTGGAAATACAGTAAAATAAATAATGACAGTTAAAGACAATCAAAAGTATATTATCTTACTGTTGTCCACGACTCCATCTGAGATGAATAAAAAAAAAACTTAATAGTAGGCTATGTGTTCTTCCAAATTCTGTTCTACATCTACGCTTCAATCTACGCATCTTCAAACAAACATCCATCTAAACAAAATTAGTACGACTACTCCATGATTTTCTGTCCTATATCCGTAGCATGGACCGAATGTGAACGTCGCCTTGAGGCGCACCTTTCTTCCGACGCTGAAGGTGACCTGGGATCTGCCGCAGGATGCCGCCTTATATACTCTTCCTATGCACTAGGAAATAGTTTTTAAGCACTAGAATAAGTCCTTATGTTAAAGAGCATATGAAGAATATTGTTCACACCTTGAAAGTTATTTTTTTTTAAATAAAACAGATAGCAAACGAACAAGTTATTATCTGATTAAGCTAAAGCGAAATAACATTTTCAATAAGTTTACAGATTCGTAATCTACCTATAATAGAATCGGGGGATTTTTAGTCTATCCCTTCCCATCTTTTTTCGTATAAGGAAAGCATGAGAAGTGGGAGTGGATTTTCCGGATGCATGGGAATGCAAAATATTGCCTTTCTGTGCATCCCATTCCCCGTCGATTAAAGGTAGGCAACGCGTATGCAATTGCGTATGTCTAAAGGCAACGGTCACTTCGCTATTTCAGCGATTTCAGATGGCTCGCACGTTTGCCACCTTCTTACTTATATTATAAATGCGAATGTTTAGATGGATGGATGTTTGTTTGAAGGTATCTCCGGAACGGCTGCATGGATCTCGCTGAAATTCGACATAGATATAGAACATAGTCATGAAGAAAACATAGAGTACTAATTAGGTTTTTTTTTCATTCTGGCTACAGCTATTTAACAATAAAAGGTTTTAAAAACAATTTAATTGCGTATGTCTATAGGCAACGGTCACATCGCTTTTTCAGCGATTTCAGGTGGCCGCTCGCTCGTTTGCCAACTTATAATATAAAAAAAGGTTTAGTTATGAATCATCTTGTTATTTTGTCGTATATCAAGGATATATCTATCACCTGCTGTGAGCCTATAAGTTTTATATCAGGAAATCACGCCGATATTTTTTGCAAAGCATCACGAAGTCATTTTACTGAGAATTTTTACGATTTATTACATCTGTGATTTGTATTATTTTGACAGATCACGTTGCTTATGGAAAATACGTAGTTTATTTTACGGTAACATCTTACAGTGTGTTTCTGAGACCATCTCCTTTTCAAACATATCTTTATCACTGTTTTGTTCATGATAATGAAAAGGGTGATGATATGTTTTATACAGAGATTTTCGTCTCAGAATCCAACAGTTAGAGGAATTCCTTTAACAGCAACCGACTTTGAAATCAAGATTTTAATAGAATCTTTCGATGTGAAAGATTTCTTTGTTTTTGTCTTCAAAAGCAAAAGTTCAATTCGAACGTACTTTCCTTTTTTTATATATGTATATTGGCAACGATATGAATTATATTTAATACTTAAATTAATTATAGTAAGTTTTACTGTGTTTAAACTATGAAATTGAGAAACTGTTCTACAGATCTAACAAGTACATCGTTCATACATTCCAGCTGTCGCGTCGTATGACGTCATCAAGGCATCATTTTTATGCGCACGCATTTTAGTTTTGATAAACGGTGTAACAAGGTGTTTTGAGATTTTTGTATGGTACAATATATTCGCTAAATTATGGTGCACCGTAACTATACTTTTCGGTAGCGCTCTAAAAAAATAATTCGTGTCTCGCCTCTGTAAGACAATCTTAATCGACCGATAACTCATGACTGTGAGTACTAGACATAAAATTGTCTCATATAATTTTAATCTAGTTATTTATCTAGGTGTAGAAGGCTCTCTAGATCCCACGGAAGATCTGGCAGGGGTATGCGGGAAATAAAACCGTTCAATTATATATATCTTTTGTTAACTTATTAAAGTTCCTGATATTTAATTTCACCACACTTCAACTATTATTTTAGCATAAATTTAAACCACATCATCATCATCATCAGCTCACTATACGTCCCCACCGAGGGTCTCGGAGCCTACCCTAAGTTAAGGGTGATTAGGCCATAGTCAACCACGCTGGCCAAGTGCGGGTTGGTTGACTTCTACTTCTTTAAACCACAACTTCTAGTTAAAAAGGGCATTTATTTTGCATTGACGTCTTATTGACATTTAAAAATATAATTTTTTCCTTTTTTATCACTAATGTCAGTTAACATGTAACCTCCTTTAACAAAAATATTGATTCACAAGTTGAAGAAATCCTGTGTGGAATTTACAAGAAAAGAAGCTTTAAAATATATTAAAAGTAATAAATTTGAGATTAGATGTAAATAAACATTTTTACATGCACTGTATTTAGTCGTATGATCGAAGACGTAGTTAACCTGATCCAAATTTGTCAAATCAGCGAGTAACCAAGGCCTGCCCTATCACGATGCGCGCTGTCATTACAAGATCTTAACAGCTAACGCTTGTATCTTTTATGGAACACGCTGTATAAAATACATTTTTTTATTGCAATCAGCTTTTTGCAGAAACACAGAGTTCGGTTCAGTACATCTTGAAGACGTTTTTATCTTTAAGTAGAGTTTATAGTTGTTAAAAATCATAAGAACTACCTCTGTCATCCGACGCTTGGATGACATACTCTGACTTTAATATCATAAGGTGGCAAACGAGCGAGCGGTCACCTGAAATCGCTGAAATAGCGAAGTGACCGTTGCCCATAGACATACGCAATTGCATATGCGTTGCCTACTTTTAATCGATGGAGGAGAGGATTTACAGAAAGAAAATATTTTTCCCTTTCCACGCATCATCTCATCCGGAAAGTCCACTTCCACTTCCTGTCCTTTCCTTATAAGAAAATGTGAGGGAACGGAAAGAGGACTAAATTTGGTCTTTTAGTAAATGTAGACAAAAAAAAATCTGGAATCTAGCTTAAATAATAGTTGCGATAGGTTCAATCTATACCTAATTAGTATCCTTGAAAGTCAAACATAAAACAGTAGTCTTCCTTTCGACATTCTAAGTACCAGGGGTCAATCTGTAATGGTCACTTAATCACAAAACATCTAATGTTCGGTCCGAACCTATGTGTAATACACCAATATACCTTGACCCATGTTAGTAAGACCTTCCTATAAAACATATCCTTTATTGTTTAAGTAGTAAGGTTGAATTTATCTGTTTATGAACTCGTGAGAGAGGTCTATGTATAATGTTTGTCAGATAATTAAAGGTGGTTTAATGTAACATCGGTTACGTAACTCAATGTGGGCCAGCTGTATTAAAATATAAGTGTTGGGCCACATTAACAACGAGATTATTTAAAAATAAAATCATTTTTTTTATGAAGAGATTCAACATCCTGTATCACTCAGGAGATAAATAGAAAACGAATCACTCGACTATATAGACCAAACCTTTGGTTTCTGAGACTCTCTGTATAAAACATAACGTCAATCCGAGATCCCAATATGTTTTAAAGGGAAATTTTGGTGTCAGAAACCCTCGGTTAGTCGTGAAGGCTACAGGATGTTACATAAATACATAGCCAAAAACCTTATCCTCTTTAGTTACAAGCATAGTGAATGTTTATAAATGGATGGATGGTTGGTTAGAAAGTATGTCCAGGACGGATTAACGGACTTTCATGAAATTTGGCACTAATGTAGAACATAGTCTGGAAGAACACTTAGACTACTTATTCAATTTTAATTCCGCTCGGAAAAAGTCGCGGCCGACAGCTAGTAGTCTATATAATTGGATCAAGAATTTAATTCTCTCTCAATGTGTATCTCCCCTAACAAGCACTTATCCAGCGCCATTAAGAATAGCTTCCAAGGGCGATGTGGCGCGATCATTACACGTCCCCTCCCCTGTACCCTGCCTCCTGTCCACTGTTTCCCCCGCGGCAGACGATTTACCCATCAATCTATTTAACTATCAAAGGCTTACCTCGGGCGAACAGACTAATTATTACTCGACTTACAATAGGGTAAATTTTTGCGCGTGTGTAAAGTTTTTTTATCACGGCTTAAAGCCTGAACCAGTGAATCTTATACTAGCTGTCGCCCAGCGCTCCGTGCGTGTGGTATTAAAAAAAACTTACTAAGTAGGCTATGCGTTCTTCCAAACTATGTTCTACAGCTATGTCAAATTTCAGCGAGATCCATGCAGCCGTTTCGTAGATACCTTCAAACAAACATCTATCCATCCATCTAAACATTCGCATTTCTAATATAAGTAAGAAGTATAATTTAAAAAAGAACTAGGAAGACATTTCGCGTTAAATTTTGACAGCCTATTTTCCGGGAGGAAATCTTCAAAAGGTACCTTGCCTTCTGGTCAAAAGACAGGGTTATGTGAGACTTAACTCACTAATACCCTTCGGAAGCCATCGTCTAGTCCAACTTGGGAGAGTACTTGAATCTCTTAAGGAACGCATCGGGACTCTGCAAAGGGCTTCTACACGACCCAGGGTTCAGTATCCTCCCTCGAGCCCCTATATAAATACGACAACTCAGGACCACACTTGACGTCTTCCCCAGATTATTTGGTAAGGCAGTCGGGACAAAATTTTGACAGCCCTAGAGGTAAGGAAACGTAATATTTCGAAAATATCTTATAACCTTTCCCCTGAGACCTTGACTTCTCGCTTTTGTTAATTTGTTACATCTGATACGTATCAAGTGCGGTTTTATTACGTATTCATTATTAATATCTATTGCTATGGGACATATTTCTATTATAAATGGTTAACGCTTTAATCATATATTTAAAAAGATATGTGTATTGATTATACAGTCAGCTGTGCATATGAAAACTTGGGGTGATATAAATAAACTATACATCATAAATCGGTAATAATATATTGTATGTTTTATTAAGTACTAGCTGTCGCTCACGACTCTTTCCAGGCGCGATAAAAAAAAAACTTTATTCGTTACCTACGTGATTTCCAGATTTTGTTCTACATTCCAAATTTCAGTGAGATCCATCCATCCAAACATTTATAATATTAGTAAGATTGTCTTTTATTTTGTGAATCATTAAATAAATAAAATAAAGCTTGTAAAAATATACTTATAATATAACGGCCTTATTCATAGCTTTAGCTTAGCGATATTTTTCTTAATTTCTATCATAAGTAATTGAGGCATATATGACGAAATTCGTTTATTGTTAGTGTGAATGTTATCATGACCTATGTCTATAGTAAATCGAGTCCTGTACGCTCCAGTTAATGCCATTGTATTGGGAAATGCAACCTTAAGGCAGACTTCCATTGCCTTTACGTACACGAATGCGCTATTAAATAATTTAAAAATTCACGACATTATGATAAAAACGCATACCCTTACGTCGCTAAGTCCAGCCCAATAATCATCCTGAAGTCAATCATGACGGGTCTAAAACTCGGTGCCGATATAGGGCTACGACCGAATTCGCATAGAGGCTTTTTATCGCGCGTTAGTTCGCGTTAAATAGAACAAATGTTTTACAACGTACCTATTTATATGATACACTTTTAAACGCGACGGGTTTTTATCGCGAAGTGCATTTTGAGTGCTATAAGTAAGAAACAAGAGTGATTTTAAAGCTTTCATCGCTTGAGAGCCGCTAACGCCGTTTAAAGCGGGGTTTGCAAATGCGACAGACACGCAGCAAGTTACCAACACGGATCAAACAGACGGGCACAAACTTATTTGTCTTACTGTGTTATTCCATTCCATTGAAAAGAGACAGCGATATACTTTTAATACAGTTAGAGCAGTACAACATTACTAATACGTTGTGCTTTGTGGATTGGCTCTTGTCTATCACACGCCATGTAAGCCGTGCTTTAGTTTCAAATGCTAATTATTTACTCTGCGTAAGATTAACTGCTGTCTTAAGCGATGCGTAACTATGCAGAACTGCAAATAGTCGACACAACAAAGAGTTTCAACATGAAATTTAAAGAACATTATTTTTTTACTAGCTGTCGCCCGCGACTCCGTCTGCTCGGAATTAAAAAATATGGTATAGCACGTACAACTCTAGCTATATAGCTTTATATTTCATACAATATTTATTGTACAGTTTAACGTCTACCTCAAAGTATATTGCGGTCGTAATGATATCATCAATGATATTCGATGTATTTTGCCATATAGCGACCATTACAAACTATGAGTATAGATAAACGGACTAGGCGAAGAACCTAACTGGTAAAATAATATGACAATCCCACGTGTACCTCAAGCTGAAACTTATGTCTTTATAGCTGTCGCCCGCGAGTCCGTTATCGCGGAAATAAAAAAAAACATATTAAGTAGCCTATGTCCTTCCAGACTATGTTCTACATCTATTTCATCGAGATCTATGTATCCGTTCTGACGACTTCTAACAAACATCCATCCATCTAAACATTCGCAATTATAATATTAGTAAGATGAACGGATACTTACATAAAAAAACTCACAAATAAGAGCACACAATCAATCAAGCAAGTTTAAACCTTATACGTTTGTGTTGCACAGAGAAGCGCTTGTCAGGTCCTGTCTCTTAAAAGTCAAAGTTAATGACATGCAATGTATTTTACTCTAAGCGACTACAATGTTAACCTTTCAGGTTATTGCGTCGATTTAGTAATGAAGACGGAGATTACGATTGATGTACGTTCATGAATTGCTTGAATTACAAGTATATATATATATATACATATATATATATATATATATATATATA
>NW_013532866.1:183654-369150 GCF_000836235.2 Papilio xuthus | reverse complement strand
ATATATATATATATATATATATATATATATATATATATATATATATATATATATATATATCTCAATGAAGTATTCGAAAAATTCTACAGATTTTTTATATCAAGTGTGTACATTTGAAAGGGACAATGAATTTAACAGTGGTACAGCCCGCTTTAACATCTTCGCACGAATCGGCCCGGCTTGCCCGGTGATATATTATACCACGACCACACAGAAGAGAGGCGTCAAGTGGAAGCAATTCCGCGTTTCGTCTGATGAGTGTGCGTCCCGGAGGCCTAATTTAGTCCTCTTTCCCCTCCCACCTTTTTCTTATAAGAAAAGGATGGGAAGTGGAACTGGACTGTCCGGATGAGAGGATGCATGGAAAGGTAATATATTTTCATTCTGTGCATCCTCTCTTCCGTCGATTAAAGGTAGGCAACGCATATGCAATTGCGTATGTCTATGGGCAGCGGTCACTTCGCTATTTCAGCGATTTCAGGTGGCCGCTCGCTCGTTTGCCACCTTATCATATAAAAAAAAATAAAGAAGATAACTTCAAACATCCATCCATCTTAACATTCGCATTTATAATATTAGTAAGATTGCTAGTTACCTTTCGACTTTTAGCGGAATTCCAAAAATCTTACTAATATTATAAATGCGAATGTTTAGATGGATGGATGTTTGTTATTTCATACCAGAACAGCTCAGTTCTTTCTGAAATTAGTCATATATTTTGGCTTAGAACCTTTGTTCTACTAATTATTTATATACTATTAAAACTATAATGAAAATATACTATATATTTTCACCTCAAAGGCCGGCAACGCATCTGCGGTTCCTCTGGTATTGCTGATGTCCATGGGCGTCGTTGAACACTTCGGTGTTCCCGCTGCTCGTTTGCCCCCTTCTGTTATAAAAAAAAAAAAAGTAAGTAATACATGAGTAGAACAGTCTTTAATTCTAAGATAATTAATGAATAATTTGTATCTAATCGAAGTTGCAACAGATAGTAAACTATTAAGCCTATAAAAGCAAAAGGCCAGACTAATATTGCACAGATGCACTAACCTGAATATTTACAACACGGCATCATATGACCATAGATCTTCACTACTATAGAGGTCGCGCATTGATCCAGATAATAAATCGTAATGTTAGATTAAAAAAAAAAAGCTTTATACTGGCGTAAAGACTGAAAGCTTTGAATAGATGGCGCCACCACCAAGAGTTGTGTGTTAATATTGGATCGTCGGTGGTTCAGTGGTCAAGCACTTGGTAATCTACAGGTCCTGGGTTCGAATCCCAATATGTACCAATGTGTTTTTCATTTACATATGTACATTTATCCGACGTTCTTACGGTGAAGGAAAACATCGTGATGCAACCTGCACATATCTGAGAAGAAATTCAAAGATATGTGTGAAGTCAACCCGCACTTGGCCAGCGTGGTTGACTATGGCCTTATTACCCTTAACTCAGGGTAGGCTCCGAGCCCCTCGGTGGGGACGTATATAATGACTAATATTATAAATGCGAATGTTTAGACGGATGGATGTTTGTTTGTTTGAAGGTATCTCCGGAACGGCTGAACAGATAGTGATGAAATTTGGCATAGATATAGAACATAATACAGAAGAATACATAGGCTACTAATTAATACTGCGCGGACGGAGTCGCGGGCGACAGCTAGTTTTGTAACAAAAGTTATCCATATATTTCTTATTAAATCTTGAAAATGAGCTCAAAATGTCAAATATCAAATAGTCACAACATACTAGTCCTATAGCCAGTCCATTTAGAGGTCATTAGTATAAACCCATTCCACGCACTTCAAGGATGAAAGTTAAAAAAAACAATGCCCCATTAATTTTTACTAAACGCGTTTATTGCATTTAGTAATAACTGTTTGAAATTGATGTTATCTTTGAAAGCTCCATTAAGATTATATCGTGATATAGCTGTCGCCCGCGACTTCATCCGCGCTGAATTAAAAAAAACTCAGTAGCTTATATGGTCTTCCAGACTATGTTCTACATGTCTGACAAATTTCAGCGAGATCCATGCAGTTCTGGAGATACCTTCTAACAAACATCCATCCATCCAAACATTTGCATTTATAATATTAGTAAGATTAAGTACTAACATATTCCGAATCTTTCGTACTTAGTAAATACCTTTGCAACTAAATGTTAACCTCGATACATCAATTGCAACACAATCGTGTAAATTAAATTGTTGACTAAATCAACTACATTCCTTTATGTATTTCACACGAAGGTAGAACACACAGATCAGTAGAACAGTTGCACTAGACACGACTAGACTGTCTCAGGATAATTTATGCCTTATAACTATCGCCCGCAACTCATTCGGCGTAATATTAAAAAAAATAGTAGACTATGTGTCCTTCCTGACTATGCTGTAGCGAGATCCATACAGCGGTTCTGGAGATACCGTCAAACAAACCAACATCCATCTGAACATTCGCATTTATAATATTAGTAAGATTTCGTGCTGTTTGTTTTGTACGTGTGAAGTTGACCTCTTTTAGACTAAACAATTAATCAAATTTTGTCAATTTTTTTTATTTTTTTATAAGAGAACGGGGGCAAATTAACAGTGCAAACTCCGTGGTGTTCATCTACGCCCACGAACATCATAATGCCAGACCATTACTTGACATTTGATTCGTATTCTAGCCTTGCATTGGTGTAAATACAGACTTTTTTTAAAGTTGCGTTTACTCTTAGGTATGGTAATTGCCATATTATCATCAGCGACAAAATTTGTATTAAAATTTGCGCAGCGCCCCCTATTGAGCGTACAGGATACTAAAAATCACATACTAAACTTATTATAAATGCGAATATTAGGATCTATGTTTGATAGAATATCGCTGAAATTTGTCATATATATAAAACATAGTCTGGAAGAACACATAGACTATTAAGTTTTTTTTAACCAAACAAATACGTAGACGTAACAGCAACTTTTGACGTAATGAACGATGAGGATAAAGTCGTCACGAATTGATACTAGGCGCACATAAATGTTTAGTAGCAAATATAATCATATAATACGAGATGCCTACTAATATCTTGTTGTGACAATTAATCAAGACGCACTATTAGTATGCGACAGAGCGTCTGAACAGAACCCAAGGTATGTGGCCCTGGTACTTACATGAATACATATAATTCACAATTCATATATATGTTTAATTTATGAAACAAACACGGTCTAAAGGTACAGGTCCATTGGCCTGCCGAACGCATCGTACGCACGGCCCGCAACGGATTGGCTGCGATCGCTTCGCTATTTCAGCGAATACTGAAGGGTTAAACCAACATTTTCGAAATTTATTATGGATTCGCTTCAGTACACTTTGTCTAACCCCCCTAGTGTCCGCTGGATGTTTGTAAAAAGCTGTCCAGAACGGCTGTATCTCTATGCAATGCGAAGTGTAGGACACAGTCTGGAAGAATACTTAAGCTAATCATGATCCCGGTAATGTGTACGGTTCCCATGGGAAACCTTTGATTTACATATTTATCAATAACTCCGCAACACATGAGATGCTTTTAAAAACAACAGACAAACAAGAAAATACTATTAAAAAAATATTATTTGAAAATTGAAATTAAAAACCGTATAACACTAACCACTAAGCCTATAGCGACATCTAGTTTACATCCTTGTTAACAAAAAACTTGAACAAGCGCTTCCTTATTGTCTCTTCAAAAAAAACACTATCAGTGTATGAAAATATATTGCTATTCTTGTCCTTAAAATACTAGGGTCAGTCTGTTTTTTTATTATTTTACTAATATGATAATATTATAATATAAATACTAGGGTCAGTCACAGGAGGGAGGAGACGTCGTCGTGCCATGGGTGCGGCGCCGACGAGGATACTGCGCAGCACACCTCGAGGGTGTGTCGCCGCACCCTGGTGGCGACGATCGGGAGCGACCTCCCTGTTCCCTAAGTGGTAGTTAGTCTGTTTAAACCCTATATCTCACGTTATTGAAATATTAACAGTAGCCCGCGACTTTGTCCGCGCGAAATTAAAAACTCTAGTACTATTTTTCCAATCGGTTCAGAAATTTCAGAGCATATTCATTTCATATTGCAAACAAACAAACAAACAAATCTTTCGTCTTTATAATATAAGGTTAGCTAAGCTTATTTTATCTCACAATATTTATCTCACAATTTTTACAAAACAAATTAATAAAACAAATTTCAAAATGGCCGCCAATATGACGTGCCTCTGTTTAATATCTTCTTAGGATCCAAATGAAGGATAGTAACATCACTAACAATTGGTTTCTCTGTATATTGTCATCTCTATTTATCAAAGATGTAAGACAGGGATGACGATATGTTTCATACATATGGAGTCAAACATTTGTATAACCTAATACTTCGACCTCAAATGAACACCAACTCTATAATTATTAATATCCAGTTCGGAAATAAAAATAACAATGGATACATTTTTGTTGTCGACCTTTTAAATCAACTTCCGAACATCGTTAATAACTTCGGAAGTTGCTAAGTGACTTTATGAAAAAATGAATGGGTTCCGTATACATTTTTTGTGTAATTAATTGACCCAATAAATTTTCACTGTTCAAACTAAATGTACAAAAACATTAATTTTTCATAGGTGGCAAGCAGTTACGTGAATTTGCTCAAATAGAAAAGTGACTTGCCCATAGACATCTAGATTCGTTGCCTACTTTAACCGACAGAGGGCACACACAGAAAGAGAATTTTGCCAGTCTTCTGCTAAATTTTCCTTCCCTTGTAATAAAAATGTGAGAAGTCATTAATAAAAATAACAAAAAGAAATCTCTATTTTTTTTTCGGGGACAAGAGATTAAAAAAAAAACTTAATACCTTATGCTTGTTCTTCCAGACTGTGTACTACGTCTACGCCAAATTTCGGCAAGATCCGTTTAGCCGATCTGGAGATACGTTCTTAAAAAATGCATCTAATTCATCCGCGTTTATAAGATTTAATTTACAGAACCCTAATATTGAATGGTTCAATACAATAAAGAAGGCGTACATCACACATACAATACAAGACAAGGAGAATTATACACGTAATAATAGAAAGAATGGATGGCATTATTCATGAAGGAAGCAATTATTAATTAATAATATTACCTTAAGATTATTTAATAATAGGTATCATTTACAATAATGATTCTTTTGCATATCATTATGGATTATCATCACCTTGGTAAGAACGTGAGATTCAATAATGGTTTCCGTTTGCCAACTAAAAAAATTGTTGTGGAATGGTCTGTCCTCGGCTATATTTCCAAACCGGTACAACTTAGGGTCCTTCAAGAAGCGAGCGTATCACCGCAACGCATCTGCGGTTCCTCTGGTATTGCTGATGTCCATGGTCGATGAACACCTCGGTGTTCCCGCTGCTCGTTTGCCCCCATTTGTTATAAAAAAAAACTAAAAAGAAGTATATTGAATTCAGGTCCCTGTAAAGACTTATTACGGTCGTTTTATCGCCCATAAGCCAAAGAATGTTCGAACTACGTTTTTATATTTAACTAGCTGTCACCCGCGACTCTGTCCGCGTGAAATGAAAAAAAAAATACTTCCCGGCAATTATTCGAATTTGAACTTCAACATTTAAAAAACAATTGGCCAAATTAGTATAGGCGTTGTTGAGTTATGCGCTTACCAACACATTTTGCAAATCATTTTTATATTATAGAAGTTTTTATTTCGTTTTAATAGATGGATAAATACAGATTTAAGTTATATTAAGTACTTATTCCATCTTGTATTCGTTTAAGGGTAAGGTATTTTACAGACATAACAAAATTCCTTGTAACATTAGTTTTAATGATAAATAAGGCTTATTTTGGGTGTTAACATTTGGCCTAATACTATGTGAAGCTTCGTTAGGAAATTCCCTTACAAAGTATTGGTATCTTAGACTAATATGGATGGATATTTTAGTTATTGAAACCGTAGTCATAAATATTATAGGTAAAATGTAATTTGGAATTCGTTCAACAAGGAATGTTTTTGAAATTTTTTTTTAAATTAATTATTCGTCTATTTTAAATAATACACCCTTATTAATTTAATTTATTAATTAACTACATATAGTCTTAAATCTATGATATAAAATAAAATATTATAAAACGAATAATTAACTAAAATATGTTATTAAAAGGAGTCCCTTTAGGCAAGGTCCCGAAGATACTGGCAGCGTTTCCCCTCTGTACAGCTAAACTAATTCTTTGAAATAATTAGTTATTGCATAAAACCATTACTAAAGATTATTAGTTTAAAAAGATTATTAAAAAAAATAATAAATGCGAAAGTTTGGATGGATCTGGAAGAATACGTAGACTACATAACTAGTTTTTTAATAACGCTCAAACGAAGTCACGGGCAATAGCTAGTTTATATATAGTATTAAGAAATAACGTTGTATTTTATTTAACACTTAAATGTATTAGATTGTTAATAATATTTTGTTCAGCCGTGAATTTTGCAATTACTAGACCATAGCTTTAGACTTGGCTACTCTTTGATTCATTTTTAATCTTTGATAGTGTATGAAGGTTGCTGGCCAGTAAAGATTTAAAGGAATAAATTCAATATTTTGTTAGATTTTTAAATCACATTTTTAATTTTAGAATTTATTTTTTTCTTTTGTGTTAATGGTTTTTATTTAGTATTTCGCTAAATATCGGGAACTTTCCTATTAAATTATTGTCGTGCTCAAAATCTGCGTCTATCGCCATCCGTGTCATTATCTTTGACAAAACAGAGATAACAATATAATTTAAGCGTAGATTTTGATCAGAAACCTACGATAAATGAGAATATTCACACAATTATCAAAATTAACGAGAGCAATAAAAACAAATGAGAAATAAATGATGTCCACGAACATATCCCTAATGACAGTCGGACATAACTATGAATATATAAAAATGGACTAAACAAACAGCCATCAGCGTCTTCGTTGCCTATTTAATCTCGCGAAATACGTTTAAAAAGATCACAAATAAGTATATCATGCTGATTAACGAAATATTGAAACGTCTATATACACTAGCTATCGCCCGCGGCTTCGTCCGCGCGGAATACAAAAAAAAAACTTAATTAGTAGCCTATGTGGTCTAATACGAAATCCATGCAGCCGTACTGGAGATACCATCTTATATCCATCCATCCATACATCATGACATTCGCATTTATAAAAATTAAGATATTAACTCAAAACAAACAAAATGAGCACACACGTACAGAACTTATTTGTGTTTATTCCACAGAGGGGAATGCTATACAGGTCCTGTCTATTAAAATTCAAAGGCCATTACGATTACGACATACGACCTAAGCTTATTCAGTGCTCGTGACCTGAATATTTTTTTTCCTAACAATTCTATAATGATTTATTAGTATTCTTAGAAATAATACGAAGATGGATAAAATGTTAAGCAATCGCAATTTGAAAGTATGTAATTTAGTTCACTTTATTATGTTTAATGAGTACTTTGTTCTTTTATTGTCGGATTACTTTGCTACTGAGTTCAATATTTGTTAATAATTTAAGGTCATTAATTGCGAAGTTTTAATGTTCTTATGTAAGGTATGATTTAGATTATTTAAAAGAATAAATGAGGAAAGATAATAGACGACATATTCTTTCCTCATTCATACCTTCTTACTAATATTATAAATGCGTTTGCATGGATGTATGTTAGAAGGTATCTCCAGACCAACTTCAGGAATACGGCTGAAATTTCGCGTAGCCTCTACTAATTAAGTTTTTTTTTTATTTGGGGCGGACGGACGCTGGCGATGCGAGTGACTTTGTTATACATCTATGCCAAATCTCAGCGAAATCCATGCACCCGTTCAGGAGATACCTTCTAACAAACATCCATCCATCCAAACATTCGCATTTATATTAGTTAGATTAAGATAATGAATCTGCTTTAGTATTGTTTATAAATAGATAATGCTAATGGTCATACAAATTCACACGATTAATCATACATATGTCTTGTTGAATTAAATGCATTTGTTAATTCGATCGATGAATAGATTCGAATCAATCAAAAACAAAATGGAATCTGCAGACAATGGAACACACCGATTAATTTGTTTGACCCGGTAGGCAAAAATAAATTAAAAAAACCCACAATCAAAAGTACACAACAAAACGCAGTTTTGACAGTTTATTTTTTTAACAGCAGGGGGCAAACGAGCAGCGGGAACACCGAGGTGTTTAACGACGCCCATTCAGTAATACCAGAAGAACCGCAGATGCGTTGCCGGCCTTTGAGATGGTGATAAGCCCGCTTCTTGAAGTACCCTAAGTCGTAGCGGAATTGACAAAATCTTAATAATTAGTCTATGTGTTCTTCCAGATAAACAAGTTTACATGCTTTATAACTTAACTATAACTAGAATAATACGTTTAATTAATTTACATCCTTATTTCTATGATTACATAAAGTCTTAAATCTATGATATAAAATAAAATTTAAAAAAAAACGAATAATTAACTAAAATATGTTATTAAAAGGAGTCCCTGTAGGCAAGGTCCCGAAAATACTGGCAGCGTTCCCCCTCTGTACAGCTAAACTTATTCTTTGACCGAGGTAGCTGCCAGCTCTTCGGTCCCCTGTGATGTCGATTAATTTTTTGGAAATGTCCTTAAAAAGTCTTAAAGCGCTAGGACCCCACGGACCAAGGGTCTCGACGCCGAATGGGACAAAATGATATTCGGAGCCTAGACCCCTGTATTTGCATGCTTTTGCATTTTCAGCCGCTTCACAATATATTCAGATTATATTCTAGATCTATGCCAAATATCATCGAGATTCATTCAGCCTTTCCGGAGTTACCTTCAAACAAACATCCATCTAAACATTTGCATTTATAATATTAGTAAGAAGATTTGTAATTTTCTGTAGCAAATAGGTTTAATATATTTTCTGACCTATATCTAATCGTATAACAGTTCATCACCGGACCAGATAAGTTTTTTACACTGTACATTTTAAACTCAATAGATTGACAGCCAAAGGTCTTAGATTTGTTCTCACACGTTCTCTGCACGCCTTGTAATTGTTGATGGCTTGAAGGATTTTTATTACATATTTTTGAAGCTACTTTATAATGATAATTATGATAATACACTTCGAATGCAATATTTTCATTATTCGTATATACAGGGTGTCCCAAAAGGTTACGTACATAGGAAGGGGGATGATAGTTGTGGTCACAAGGGTCAGCAGAAAAATAAAAATTCCCCTGTGGGTCTTAAAAAAATATAAAGGGCGTTTTTAAAAACTTAAAATTTACACCTTCTGGGGCAATTATGTAACCTACAAATATTGCTATATTAAAAAAAAAGCTATTATGTTATCGTCAATAACCCTTTATCAATATGAAATAAAAAAAACAACACAACTAACAAAGATTTTAAAGAAAATTAAAATTGCCCCGGAAGGTGTAAAATTTTTAAGTTTTTAAAAAATGCCATTTATTTTATTTTAATACCCAGAGGGGAATTTTTATTTTATTTTTCTGGTGACCCTTGTGACCACCCCTATCATCCCCCTTCCTATGTACGTAACCTTTTGGGACACCCTGTATAAATTCATTATTTACAAAAAAAAAAATTAACGAATACGAGAAACTTATGCCGCCCGGAGTTTGTTATCGATAGTGAAGCGCACGACACCTATTGCAATTTAGTGTTACTTGCCCACCGGGTTAGAGAAATTTGTCGTTACAACCTTGGGTTTCTGTTTTGTCAAAGATAAACAATGATAATATTTTTTGTACAGAGATTTTAGCTTCAGAAACCAATAGTAACTCATCACACCAAGGAAAGACTTTTTATCTCTTCTGTCTCATGATATCCTGGTACTTTTAATTTGCTAATGATCATCTATATATATAAAAATTGAAGTGTCTGTATGTTAATATAGATAAAAAAACATATTTCGTACACAAGATGTAGTTGCTGAAATCGAAAAACCATTTTTTTATATATTCGTCTGTCTTTTTGCACAATGCTGCATTTGTGCCGTGTAATCTCCTTAACCGTTGGACCGATTTTGACAAGACTTTGACGAGACAGTAGCTGATGTACGCGGGCATGTTATAGGCTATTTTTTCTTCTGCGCTGAAGAAGTCGCGGGCAACTGTTAGTTCATAAACATTGGTAATATTAACTCCCACACAAATGCGTACATTACGCACTATAAGACTATGTCACCTTCAATAGTCTAATCAGAGAGTGGATGACATAGGGAGCCATGACAAATGGTTATTTAATTTATAATATTATATAACTTGCAAACGAATCGAAAGGATGGTGTTATGCGTGATGGTTGCAAGCAGAATTCATCTTTACAGACTTTGGGTTGTTTAAAATCATTTGAGGAACATTTCACATCTATTATTTTCCTTTTTAGTAACGCATTTGAAACAAGTTGATCGTTACATGACATTTATTTCTAAGTAGTAGTAACTAAATTAAATTAATTACCACAGTATTATATTTTTTTTTTAGTTAAACCCCAATACTTAGACTCAAATCTTATACAATCGCATATTCTGATAATAAAAACAATTAAAGTTGGTTTCTGAAAAACATTTTTTTTAGAAAACTAGCTGTCTCCATCTAACTCCGTCCGTGAAAATGAAAAAAAAACTTAAAGAGTAACCAATGTTTCCAGACTATGTTCTACATGTCAAATTCAATCAACACCAGTTGCGCCGTTCTTAATAAACTTAATATTAAACACCCATCCATCCAAACATTCGAAATATTAGTAAGATAATTTATACCATATTGCATAACACCATCCAGTGCATCGGTAACAACAGCACATTGCGTCCTCGACCCGCCGCCACACAAAAACCTAACATAATACTAAATTGGTTTATTCTGAACTAGCTTCTACTATAAAGACAATATTATGTCATACATTGTTTTAGTACTAACAATATATTTAAACCAAACTATCGTAGATTTAGGAACAAATGTCGATCAAAAAATATAAAGCAAACTTAAACCTTTGATACTAATATTGAATTCTCGAGTATCTTGGTATATACGTACAAAAATACATTGAATCGTCGACGCGAGTTTATTTGGTCAGTACAGACATAGCGTAACATGTCAACTGTAGATTTGCTCCGCCATCTTGAAAATCGCAACTTTTATATCATAAGATGGCAAACGAGCGTGCGGCCTCAAAATCGACGATAGCTTAGCAACCGTTGCCCATAGACATGCGCAAGAAAGGGAATATTATCCCTTCCCATTCATCCTCTCATCCGAAAAAACCACTTTCACTTCCTTTCCTTATAAAAAAAAGGATGTGAAGGAAAAAGGACATCAGACTACAGGCAGAATTGTTTCTACTTGACGCCTGTCTTCTGTGTGGTCGTGGTATTTCACCGGGCAAGCTGGGACAATTCCTGCGAAGATGTTAAAGCGGTTGTTAATATTTCATTCATCCCACTCGACTATTTAATTTGTTAATATAACAACATTTCGAATCATTAGAAGATATTTGTTGTAGGCGAAATAACGTCTGTGATTTATCTTGTATTGTGTTTAAATGAACACTAAATGTTAAACATATTCCGTTATGATTCATACATAATCTGTAGGATTAGATAAATTAATCTTTGTATATTCGTCCGTCGCGCAATTAAAAAAAAACAATTAGTAGTCTATGCGTTCTTCCAGACTATGTATGCCAAATTTCATCGAGATCCGTTCAGCCAGTCTGGAGATACCATCAGACAAACATCCATCCATTCAAACATTCACATTTATAATATTAGTAAGATAAAATACTTCCAAATAAGTAGATGAAAATATAAAACAATATATTACTATTGTTTTTCTAATTAATCATTTATTAACAGCAAAGAACAATTGGCGCCAAAATGCAAATGTCACTGTTAACCTATAACATATGTTTGATGTCAATGTTCGCGCCAAAATATCTTTAATAGTACTGGAAACTTTCTAAAACTATCAAATAAAATTTTGAACGTAACGAATCTCTATTTTATGTTTATAATATACAAATGTTTAGAAAAATATGAATATAAATTATTTGTACAATAAAATAACAAGAAATGTAATGGCAACACTAACTAATCGATATTGTTAGAAATGCTATGATTAATTTGTGAATATAAAAGATTGTATGAAAGTATAATTGAAACTGAAGAATAAGCATTTATGATTTTTTAATTTTTATGAAAAAAAGTGAAATGCTGCGCCAAAAAAAATATTTTTTTCTAATTTTATTTTCTGAATACAATTTCAAAATTGTACGCCTTATTTTGAGCATTAGAGTTAGTTTGTTATCATTGCACAATCGATAGATGGCGCTGTTCTTAAACTTAAATAACTTTCTAATCTTACAAGTTACTAATATCGAAAAAAAACATGTTTGGTACACATCATTGCCAGTAGCGATTTTGGCGGGAAGGTAGGTGATACATGTGGCATTTTATACCTAGGTTACTTTTTGAATCCTACACTGAAGAAGTCGCGGGCGACCGCAAGTTAATAATATAGTACATCTATACGAACAATCCTCAGTTAACTTTACCATGTAAACGTCAACCTTGGCATTTGTTCTTGACATTCACATTTCCTATGAACAATCTTGACGCTAGGGGGCGTTATTAAAATAACCCACATTGTATTCACACCTGCATCAATTGTCATTATTAGTAAACTAGCTGTAACCCGCGACTCTGTCCGCGCGGAATTAAAAACAAACATAAAAAGTAGCTTATGTGTTCTTCCAGACAATGTTCTAAATCCATGCCAAATTGCAGTGAGATCCATACTGCAGTTCTGGAGATACCTTCAAACAAACATCCATCCATCTAAACATTCGCATTTATAATATTTGTAAGATTATCGATCGCATTATTATCTCTAATTGAATGTAATAGATGCTTCCTCTAATTTATTAAAAGGTCATAATATGAATAAAAACTAGGAATTAATTAAAAAGCTCATGTTGCCCATATAAATCTAATTAATGAGTTAAGTATTCGACCTCTTTGGTAGTCAAGGAGTTTAAACAGCCAAGGAAGTACTGGCCACTAAGAATGTTACATATTTTATGTAAAAAAACGTGCGTGAATTGCGCGGGAAATAATAAACTGAGAGAAATATTCCTGTCAATAAGACAAAACAAAATTATAGTGCAGTGTGATTAAGCGACAAAATATATATGTTCTTATGGAAGCTGAAAATATTTCATTGTTTCAGTATTTAGAAATATTGCGACTTGTAATTACACAAAACGGGCAAACTATTTACAAAGTACAGTCTCCTATGTTGGAGGTGTCTCATATTAAGAGACGTATTTGAGCGTCTCCTACATCTTAAAACAATAAACTATGGTTTATTATCTATGGTATTGATTGTTTCAAGTGCTAACGTCATTAGTCAAGTAATTCGTAATTTAAGTGATTGTATGGTACGATTGTATACGCGGTGTGGTGTTGGTGAGCCGTAAAATTCTCCAAAACCTGAGACGTTACAGTTTAACAATGTAAAAATATGATATAGTCAGAGATAAAGTAAAAATAACCCACTGTAACTATACATATAAAATAATACTATACTACTAAGTATAGTATTATTTTGGTAGATTAAATTTAATTTAATTAGTCACTTAATAATTAATATAGAGGTAAGTAATTTAATAATAAGTTTATGTATATATTATTAAGTTATTATATTTTTCAATTGCTAAATAGTTATAGTTACATGTTATCTATTAATAAAAATCATATATACTATGGTGTATAGTTATAAGACAATTCACGCTTCAAAATCGATATTCAATTCTACCCACTGTTAATTTTTATTTGAATAAAAATCGAAAGCAGTCTTACTGGTTTTTTTGTAAGGTTCGAAGTAACTGTAACACCACAAAGGTATGCGACTGTACTTTTGAATCTAATGTCAGTCGACATTTCGCAAATCTTATTTGACGCTTCATTTATCTCTAGTGCGCGAAACATGGAGAATAAACTCAGCGAACTAACGAACCTAATTCCTACTGCATTGCGACACTGATTAGCGTTACTCTGTGGACCTGTGCACCTCTTGCCACTGCTCTGGACACTACATGGTAAAGTTGGGTATACACTGGGTATAAACAGTGCGGGAAGTGTGGACAGAAAATGGCGCCATAGGTCTGCGAATTTCATAATATAACTTTAAACTTTAGTTGTTTTTAGTATAATAAAATTCGTAAAAATCGAGATTCTTATCACGATAAAGATGTTCGAGTTCCCGATATTTCATAAAAAGAATCCCGTTTCTTACGAATGTTACTGTGAATTTCAGTTACACATATCACCCCAAAGGCATGGTTGATAGGGGGTGTCGTAGATATCTCGCTCAGGGCGCTCGTAAAGTTAAAACTGGTACTACCCTTAAAATAACGTTTTGTAGCAAAAGAATGGAAAATGTACAACAAGAAAAGGTTTACTATTAACATACTTATACTTTGTTATTCCCACCATCTATTCCTGTTTTAGATTTAGTAACATACATGCATCGGTTTTATTTAAAATATGTCTTATTATTTTGAAAACAATAAGGTTTTGACCATTATGTTATAATGAAAACATTATACGTTCCATCGAATTATAATTTCTGATGATGTTTTAAATACCTCTCAGTGTATCACCATCTTTATGAAAGTTATGTACGAGTTTGAAGGAGTGTTATTTTCATCATTAATATTCCTTTCCACTTGCCAATAGATCATCTGCGAATCATTAGTTCTAATGCTAAAGTTGACAGAGATACACAAAATTATATGATCTGTAAGTATCGTATTAAAAACGCCTTTAACAAAATATAATAAACCAAAATACCTTGAAGCAAAAGAATAAAAAAATAATTTGTAAATGATACGACCATTTGCTAATAATAAAAATGTAAATATAAAATTATTAATATTTCGATCATTTTAAAAATACCAAAAGCTCTCATTTCGTGTTTGATAATTTATTTGTAACTAGATGGCGTTGTTTCAGGTCAATAATTTGGATAAATTTTATAATATTGCTGACAGTCCTTTATAACTACGCAAAGTTTCAAATTAATCTGATAATTTGAAGTGGAAAAACAAACTTGGAAAAAGTATGTGTCATGTAACTTTGAAAGGCAAGCAAGTACTATGTTAGAACAGACCGACACTGGCACAATAATCCCCCGCATATGTCGCGGACTGTCTCTTCGGAAATTGACAGCTAAAAAGGCGGCAAAACTAGAAGCGACTTCGCGAGGCGAGTTCGCTCCGGATCGTACTTTGATATTTTTTTTAATTCATGATTCAATAGTATGTTATTTCAAAAAAAATCTGGCAGAATAGATAAACTTTTGACTGTTGTATTGTATACAAATTAAAAAAAATAACTGTCAGAAGTTGACATCTAAAAGAGCGGCAAAATTTAACGTGTCGGGTCTTCCCGCGTAACCCTTTCACTGCGACCTGGTGAATTAAAGCCCCAAAAAGTGTCCGGTAGTACCCGGAAACATCCCCACTGCACATCCCAATGTTTCGCAATGCCTCTTAGAAATACGATCAACTATAAAACGGCAAGATGTGCATTCTTCGTTCAGTTGCCATTTGAGATAACGCGCGAGCGCATGCGTGAACCGTGCTGTGAATACATGCTGTGTTGTGTTGTGACGAAAGGAGTTCATTGCAAACGTGAGACTTTTTTCACACTATTTAACCCGCGCTTTTTTTCTTTTTTTTTTAAATCAACAACCTTGACGTTTTGCGGCCAGGAATTAGTAATAAACTAGCAACACCATTGTTCGTCGAGATGCATTTCAGTGATAGGTTTTTAAACGTGTGTGTTTAAAATTAAAAATTTTCTCACATTAAATACATTTTATAATTTAAAAAAAACATTTATAGTAAAGTGTGTTCGTCTCTATCCGATTATTTCAAATGCATTCGACAAAAAAGGCATCATAACTTTTCAACTGCCTGACCTTTTATTTTTTGTAGTTTTAAAAGTAAATAAATATTTTATTATAAATTCACATAAAAGTTGTAATAAAAAAGAATATAAGTGCCAATAACAATATTTTATTGAATATAACGGCGAAACAACTCGATCTCAAATTGTTAAAACAACAGTATTGTATTCTTAGAGTTTATAGTTCGATTCCCAAATTAAAATTTTCAATGTTAAGTTTTCATGAAATGCGAAGCGTCAATAGCCTAATGGTTAAGAATACGGATTTTCGATCGGTCGGGGGTTCGAATCCCGCCATTCGACTATTGTCGTAAACCATATCCTAGCACAAGCCTAGAGCTTAGTTAGAATGGTAAAAAAAATATTAGTAAATTTACAAAAAATCTGGTAATGTTTATTAAAAAAAACAGGTTTCTGAACGATATTCGTACATTAATTTTTATTATAAGATAAAATATATAGTAAATAATACATAAAATAAATACAGTAATACACCATAATAATAAATTTATATTTGCGCATAAAACCTCTTATTATTCCTGAAAAAAAAAACTTAACTTCAGTTCGTTTTTTGAACGATCCAAAAGTGTTTTCGTCTCGCTAATATTTTCATGTACACTTTTGTGTTTTTAGTACAATTGTATGTTAATTATTTTCTCACGTAGTTCATAAAAATTTAAAAATAATTATTAACTAATCAAGGAAATGCTTTAAAACCTTCAAAATCATTCAAAACGAATTTAATATTTCATGTTCTGTTCTGGAGATACATTCTTACAAACATCCATCTAAACAATCGCATTTATAATATTAGATTACTAAGATGTAAACAGTATCCTATAATTTATTAAGATCTATTGTCTCTCTCATTTTCTTTGTAATAACTGTGATAGCACTATTCTGTGTTGTAGAATAACAAACGTCTCTGAACACGCCAACAAATGGAATTCACGATCCTGACATATGAACAGAAAACGACACAACATATAAATGAAGGACATATATTTTCAATATATTTTCATACCAACATAAATGACAATCCATAAAATGTATAAGACATTTCGTACACGCTTTTATAAGCGTCGGTGGATCAGGGGTTTGACCTGACTTGCAATCAACAGATCCCGGGTTCGTATCTCACCGTGTACCAATGTGTTTTTCGATACCTGAATTACATGTACATTTATCCGACGTTCATACTGTAAAAGAAAACATTGTGATGCTTGCAAATATCTGAGAATTCAAAGATATGTGTGAAGTCAACCCGCACTGGGTCAGCGTTATGGCCTAGTCATTCCTAACTTAGGGTAGGCTCAGAGCCCCTCGGTGTGGACGTATGAATGTTGAAAGCCTTTTGATTTTCTACACAACTACAAAAACGATTCCTAAAAAATTGATTTAACTTGACTTAATGTCATATATCCTCACTGTGTACCTGTGCCCCACTAGCACAGGGGTCCCTTTATCTTGGCCTCTGCATTTGATCCCTAAATTCCTTAAAGACTCAATTTAAAAAAAATTTTTTATAAGAAAATTTTAGTATTTATTTTACATAATTTATAAGGTGGCTAGCTAGCAAGCGGCATCGTAAATTTGTCAAAATATCGAAGCGTCCGCTGCCCATACATAAATGCAGATGGGTTGCCTATCCTTAATCTACTGAGAGGACGCACAGAAAAAATAATTCGCCTTCCTGTTCGTTTTCCTCTGTCAAATAATAATGATTATTTACTAACATTTAATACGGATTCAAACCCTTGATCTGTAATCCGGACTCTCAACAACTAAGCCATTGGCGATTCATAACTTAACATGTTTCGTGTGTTGTCAGATTTTACAAATTCCTTCATTTCTAATTTGATTATTTTTTATTTAACTTAGACTTCCAATGACAGGACCTGACAATTGTAAAAATTCCTTCTATAAAATAAAACACACAATATGTTCTATACTTGCTTTCGTGTGTGCTAGTTTTGTGTGTGCACATTTTTATTATACGTTCATAAAGATGTTTAAAATTTTTGTATCAGCATGCACAATTGTGATTGGCATCTTTACCTCACACTACAACAGTGGATCTTTGCATGGTCCTTTTTTATATATTCAAAGTTTATTAATAAACACTAGAAGCCGTTTGAATCTAATAATATTTACGGTATTAATTAAAAAAAATATTCGAATTTTGATAACGGTTTTGCTCGTAAATAATTTCTTGAATGTTCAAATTAATTGAAAATGCAGATTCAATTTATGTTTATAAAAACAATTTGCGAAAAATCTTACTAATATTGTAAATGCGACTGTTTAGATGTATGTCCTGAACGTTTATATGGATCTCGCTAATTGGCACAGATGTAGTTTTTTTAACGGACGTACGGAGTCGCGGGCAATAGCTAGTGATGAGGAATGCGGGCTAATTAAAATATCTCCGATTTAATTTTGAACGAAAATCAATTTCCTTTGCAATTTAATATGACTTTATCTCACTAGTGTCTATAAAAAATAATTTATAATAGTAAAATTGCAACTACATTTTACACTAGCTGTCCCGCGACTGCGTCTGCGCGGAAATAAAAAAAAACTTAATTGCCTATGTGTTGTTCAAGACTTTCTTCTATATATATGGCATATTTCAACGACAACCATGCAGCGTCCTAGAGATACCTTCTAACAAACGACATTTGAAATGTAGCTTAAAGTGCGTAAGAGCTATAGCAAATAATAAAATCTTTGTGTACCAACATTTTACGGTGGGTTTCTGAGACCAAAAACGCATTTTAAAACATATTGTTATATGTTATATACAGAGCTTTATGGTCTCAGAAACCAACAGTTTGTCCTTAAAAAAGATTCCATTTTTTTGGGATTGTTGTCAAGCGCTATTTTATGTCAATAGGAAGTCGAGGTGTTGGTAAACATAAAAATAACAGATGCCGTTATTTAAAAAAAAGTGCAAAACATATTTTTTTGTATAGAAAAATTATTAGCAAAAATCCCATTCCACAAGTTATGAGTAGCAATTTACTCAAATTTCATCCGATGATTTAAATGCAAATTTTAATATTTTGTATTACTAGAAAACTTTTAAGCAATTTATGGAGTTATATCTTACTAATATTATACATGCAAGTGCATGGATGGATGGATGTCTTTGAGAAGGTACCTGTAGAATGGCTGCATGGATCGCGCTGAAATTTGGTATAAATTACGTTTTTTTTTAACTCCGCGCGGATAGAGTCGCGGTTCACAGCTATAGTGTCATAAAGGTAATCGTATTGCAAACACCTGGTCCAAAACAATGGCATGTCTCTATGAAAAAACAAAAACAATATGAAAAAAAACGCAGAAAATAAATATATCATTAATTCGTTTTTTTCTTTTCACAGGTGTGATATATCAGCATGGAGTACTTAATGAAAAAGGTAAGTTAACATAAATATAATAAGATCCGTTAAACGTTCAGTTTATACTCCAAAATAGAGTAAAACACGTGTTTAACCCTTTGATCACCGGTGATTGTTATTATGGTTATCAATATGGTTATAAAAGAGTATGTTTTACCCTTAAATATAGATAAGAAAGTAAGATAATTTCTTTGGGAACATACATTTCAAAGATATGTGTGAATTTCCTCGAGAAAAATTCTCAGACGCGGCTCGCCATCCGTCACGTTCTATAGGATTGCGTAAGTTCATTTGGCCACGCTAAATGCAGATCTGTGGTCTCTGCTTACACCTCTGTGTTACAGCCGTAAATAAAACACTGTCAAGTTTTATGGTTTTTAATAATGGTTAAGTTTTTAGGCTCTCATTGTTTATGTGCTATCCACGTCGTCGCCTACTGTTCGAAAATAATCTGTGATATATACACAAAGGCGTTGCTTAACAAAGAAACTGTCTAATTGTCCTCCATTTAACAGTTATAATGTCAATTAATGTACTATAAGACCGTGAGATATCATTTTTTATTATAAATTAGCTGTCGCCCGCGACTCCGTCCGCGCGGAATTGAAAAGAAACTTAATTAGTAGCCTATGTGTTCCTGACTGTGGTCTACATCTATGCCAAATTTCAGCAAGATCCATGCAGCTGTTCCGGAGATAGCTTTAAACAAACATCCATCCAAACATTCGCATCTTCTATATATAAAAGAAAGTCGTGTTAGTTACACTATTTATAACTCAAGAACGGCTTTACCGATATTGTTGAATCGGACGGAGTCGCGGGCGACAGCTACTTTATAATATTAGTAAGATTCTACTAGTCTTACAATGGTCATCAAGAATTAACTGTCGTAATTAATAGCTTCATTTTGTTTATTAACGTATCTTAACGTAAATTTCCATTGTCGAAATTACATTTCAAAATCTTGTGCTCTTAGTTAATATAAATGCCAATTGTTTGTATGTATGGATGTTAAAGTTATCTCCACAACTGTATGGCTCTGATTGAAATTTAATATAGATGTAGAACACTGTGTAGAAGAACACATATACTACTTACTATGTTTTTTTTATACCGAGTACACGATGTCACGGGTGACAGCTAGTCTGATTCATATGTATAAAGTCAATACAAAGAATTGAATAACCTCTAACAAATACATGACCTGTTAACCTAAATCCTAGACAATGAATATTGGATTTTTATATAAAAACATACATTCAATAAAACAATAAACAACATAACAATTACCATTATAAACCTATACAGTGGTAGAGCCCGCTTTAACATCTTCGCACGACTCGGCCCGGCTCGCCCGGTGAAATACTACGACCACACAGAAGACAGGCGTCAAGTGGAAGCAATTCCGCGTACAGTCTGATGAGTGTGCGTCCCGGAGGCCAAAATTAGTCCTCTTTCCCTTCCCACCCTTTTTCTTATAAGGAAAGGATGGGAAGTGGAAGTGGACTTTCAGGATGAGAGGATGCATGACAAGGGAAAATATTTTCTTTCTGTGCATCCTCTCCTCCGTCGATTAAAGGTAGGCAACGCATATGTAATTGCGTGTGTCTATGGGCAACGGTCGCTTCGCTATTTCAGCGATTTCAGGTGACCGCTCGCTCGTTTGCCATCTTGTGATATAAAAAAAAACAGTTAATAAAACTGGAGTATCTGCATTCTATTAAATAAATTTTTCATAAAGCCCGAACTTATAACATTTAGGTTACTTTTAACAAATCTAATTTTTCTCTGTCTGTCCGCAAGTCCAGGTTCGTTTCGTGTTATCTTACAAACAGCTGAACCGATTTTGTCGAGACCTAGTTATTGAAGAATTTAAAAAATAATGTCGAATAAATCTATCAATCGTTTTATAGTATATTTTATCATCATCAGCTAACTATACGTCCCCACTGAGCTCGGAGCCTACCCTAAGTTAAGGGTGATTAGATCATATTCAACCATGCTGGCCAAGTGCGGGTTGGTCGACTTCACAAATATCTTTGAATTTCTTCTCAGATATGTGCAGGTTGCATCACGATGTTTTCCTTCACCGTAAGAACGTCGGATAAATGTACATATGTAAATCGAAAAACACATTGGTACATGGCGGGATTCGAACCCAGGACCTGTAGATTGCAAGTCAAGTGCTTGACCACTGAACCACCGACGATCTATAATACATTTACATTTACAATATATTTAAATTACAGTTGATAGGCGATTATTTGGAAATGACAACTTTAGTTTCGTGCCGATTTAAACGCGCCTGTTGATAACGTGACAGTTTATTCTATGTCAATTATTAGTTCATATCAACACCACCGCTAAAAACCTCTACCATCAACGCTAAAATGTATATCAAATAGTCCCAAAATACAACGTCTTATAACCAGGCCATTTATTTACAAGACATTGTCGTATGTCGTGTCACTTTTCATTAATATAATTTAAGTGATGTCAAAATTATTTTAAATATGTTCTTCGAAGTTTAAAATCCACAGTTAACGCATGCGAATGAACTAAACTATCGGCAATCATAAAAAGCTATCAAGCATTTGTCTATAAAATGTGCGCCGGCGCATCGCGACCGAGTAATTTGAGTGTCATCACATGCATTAGGTATTGCAGGAGACCTTTATACTATAGTGATGTAACACAGTCTATTTTATCGATACTTTTGTTCGATTTACAGGAGTTTAATGGTTAGGTACTTATGTATGTATGAAACATGTTGATTAATTTTGAATTAGGTTTCATTGGACTCTTATTCTTTTCTCTATATTTTGTTTTAATTAATTAATAGTGGGTTTTCTTTTCGTAAATAAAGTAAAGCAGATTAAAATGACTTTAAAAGTTCTTTTTTTATTTCTAGATATTTCATATTTACTTGAACCTAAAAACTAATCAAATTAATAACACGCTAAAATTATCGATATGTAAGTCTTTTCTCGAACAGTTACATCACTATTATGATTGCAACATGAAAAACTAGTCGAAAGCTGTAAATTAAATAAAAGAAATAAAATTACGTTAATTTGTAATTACGAAATAACGTAATTTTTTTTTGTCTATGTGTAGAGAAAAAAAGATGCCATAGACATTATAAAACATTTTTACTTGCAACTAGCTGTTACCCGCGACTCCGTCCGCGGGGAATTAACAAAAAAACTTAATAAGTTGCCTATGTGATCTACGCAGCCATTCTGAAGATATCTTCAAACAAACATCCATCCAAACATTCGCATTTATAATATTTATAAGATAAAAATATCGGAAGTAACATACATCTAAATTGGCAGATAAAGGAACTGACTTCCGATAGAAAAAAAAAAGTTCCTTGGCCTCGAGTAATAAAAACACTAAAAAAAAACTTAATATGTTAATTAATTCCTTTAATAGTAATGTACACACATTTATGTGTACGGTCGCGTACATAAATGGTATTTATTAAAAAAAAAGTGGTTTTCTTCAACTTGGACATTCATGAAGACAAGTGTAAATTTTTTTGTCGTAATCTTATGCACGTACGTAAATATCAATAAAATTATCTTTACTAATACTTTGGAAAAATATTTGACAGATTATAAATTAATCTTAAGAGCGTCGATGGCTCAGGGGTTTAGGTACTTGACTTGTAATCTGCAGGTCCTGGGTTCGAATCCCGTCACGTACCAATGTCTTTTTCGATTTACATATGGACATTTATCCGACGTTCTTACGGTGAAGGAGAACATCGTGATGCAACCTGCAACATATCTGAGAAGAAATTCAAAAGATATGTATGAAGTCAACCAACCCGCACTTGAACAGCGTGGTTGACTGTGGCCTAATCACCTCTAACTTAGGGTAGGCTCCGAGCTCCTTGATGGGGATGTATAGAGTTACCTGATGATGATGAAATTAATCTTACTGTTACTAATATTATTAATTGGAATGTTGATATGGATGGACTATATCGCATAGATGTCGAACATAGTATGGAACAACACATAGGGTACTAATTCTGCGCGGACGGAGTCGTGGGCGACGTTCAAAATACAAGTAAAAGTATGGCCGAAAAGAGAAATTTAAAAAAGGAACCATTTAAAAAAAACATCGTTTATTTTCACAATCGGACGCAATAAAATAAATCGATTGTCAAGCGATGTGCGATGTTCGAATTCCGTGGAATCGATTTAAATAAAAGTATACGAAACTTTATGGGGGGTTTATTCTTGTATTGATCGTTAATGCACGTAACTGATAAAATCTATAGTTTTTTTTTATCGTATGGTAATGTAAGTGAAATTCGCTTACGAATGATCCACCTTATCTTTATTTGGTCGGATTGAAAAAGCTTTTACAGATTTGAGATATAATTTCAAGGTTCATATTAAATTATAGTTAGTGTCAATCATTTCCAGTTTATTTCACACAATTAAGGGGGATTTTCATGGCCGTAATGTGTGCAGAAATATATTGTTGTTTCAGTTCTTTTTAAAGCAAAAGAAAGAGACGACTGTATTATTCTGCTTTCGGCTTTTATTTTGTGCGCCGTTACTAACAATGTTTGTTAAAAAAAGAAAAAAACAGCCAGCCAATATTTTTTTAATATTTAATTTAATTTTAAAACGTTAAAATTTTGAATATGCTTAAATAATAAATACTTTCTTAGTATAATTTATTGTTCTCTCTTTGTCATGATGTTTCCTTTTATTTCCTTGTTTTTTTTTAATTACAGAAATTTAAAAGAATTTAAAGACAATTAAAAATGAATAATGTATTTAAATCTCTTTATTTATATAACGATCGTACACTCAATTAATCAAGCAGCTTAATTGACGGTTCAATCGATTCGATACTTCTTTTCTGACAGATCATTTCGGCCATCTTTGTTTATTTTGACAGCAAAGTTGCCGCCAAAATATATCGCCGTTGAGAAATTAATTTTCACAAACAATTAATACACGTTAAATGGTTTTTAAATTTAACTTATTAACATTTAATAATATTAAAATCATCTCACTGAGATCTTCGATAAAATAACTTTATGGACATAACCTCACTTTATTTATTTTATATCCTTTCGACCTGATATTTAGTTAAAAAAATAAATCTTTCTTCTTAATAATATTATAAATGCGAAAGTTTTGATATACGGATGGATGAAAGGATAGCGGATCACGATAAAAAATTGGCATAGATGTAGAACACAGTCTGGAAGAACACATAGGTTTATTAGCTTTTATTAACTTCGCGCGGACACAGTCGCGTGCGTCAGCTTGTATCACATAACTGCTTAATTATTCACTATAACAGTATTATTATACGACTATTTAGTTTTTTTTTAAACATATTCTTTATGATTATAAAACGTAATAAAACGAACGTTAAGAAAACTTGTTAAAAACTAATTTTTATGTTAAAGTTACTTTATAATCACATCTTTACGCTACATAACTACAATTTAATTACGTTTGTTATATAAAAAGTAAGTGCGCTTTTAACTATCACTTTGAAGTTAAAATTAACTACTAATGTTATGAATTTATTATCTGGCTTATCTAATACTTAACTGACGTAACTAACATAGTAACATTTTAATTAACACAATAAATATTACACTTTTTAAGCCAATGAAAGGTACTTTATTCACTTGCCCAAAAATCTTTTTTTTTATTCGTATAGCTTTGAATCCTTGCGCTGCACAAAACAATTGCATATATCATTTAACTTTTAAATGTACTTGAACTAATCCAAATGAAAGAAACATGACATTACCTTCACTTGAGTTAGCACGACTTATGTCCTTTTATAGATTATATTATCTAATATATTGAATAAAATAATGAACGTCAGACATGCACTCCATAAATCAAAACGTCTCACAAGCATTTTTGAAAGATCAGAACGCAATTTATCTTTTTTTTAAAAAACAAACGCATTGTTGTATTCTACCTTTATGTTACAAAAGTGGCTGTACAATTTACAAACCTTTGCCTTTCTATTGAAGAAAAAAATTAAAGATGTCAAAATCAAAATGTTTATTTTTTTAATGTCTTCGTGTAACGTTATTACAAAGTTGAAAAGTCTGGATCAAATGCGGTAACGTATTTAAAATTCACATAAAAAAACAAATTCTCAAACATTCATAAACAAAGCCGAGGCAAAGGTCAATTAGTCAAAAAGACCTTTTATTATATGTTTTATACACCGTGAGAGTTTTACGTTGCGCCAGTGTTAGAAAAAGTAATGTTGATTTAATTATAGGCTGCCAGAACGTTATGCGCTTAACGATTGGCCATTTAAAAAAACTAAATGTCAAAAATAATACTATTTCTTAACATTTAATTTTACTTCTTTAATCAATTTAATAATTGCACGCATTTCCGTAAATAATAATACTAAAAACAGATCCAGAATTTGACATAAAGAAACCTTTTTATCTGTCCCTCCATCTATTTTTGTCTGTGGTCATCCACTGCTGGACTCAAAAACTGTGACCTTTTTCTCGTCTACGTAACAACGTTTATAAGTTACGCTATGCACGCAGTTTAGACAATTTTCTTGTCAAAACGAACGCGTTTCAGCAATTTAAGATGATTTATCTGTTACTCAAGACCAAATAGTTTTTTTTTCTCGCGTGGCTGTATATGACATTTTGGCGCGATTTTTTATCTGTCAAAACATAAAATTGGTGAACTTATTTATTGTTAATTATTTTAACAATATTGTACTGATTTCGAAACCAAACATTAAAAAGCCAATGTAATTTACATCCCCTTTTTTATTTGTATTTACTTATTTTATCTTCTTTTATATAAAGGTAACATTTTTATTTTTTGACAGTTCATAACCTGGTTTACACGATGCCAGTAAATTGGGACAGTAGCGCTAAAAATCATCGCTGGCTTACAACTGGCATAATTAAAAAACTAACTGGCGCCACTAAACTATTCTATGCCTGGCCAGCGCTACTGTCCTACCGTACTGGCATAATAAACGCATAAACTCGGAGTCAGATCATCGTAATATAAAAATAATGACCCTGCAAGTTATGGTTTCACAACTGACCTGTCATTATATAAACAATAATAAGATGTTTGTAATACTGTGTAATTGAGATTAAATCGCAATATAAGATGCATAATTTTGATGTTGGAACTAATTTATGTAAATCTGTTTATCTCTATTTTTATGTGGCAACCCTGACAGAATTTGGGTTGAATTTGAAACATACATAATATTGTTATCTCATTTTATTCAAAGGGAATGAAAGAGATAAAAACACGGCTTCGTTCAATTACAATTTGGTTGCGGAACAATATCGAATAAATGTTAAATATAGATTCAACACTATAGAAAAGATAATATTAATGTTATAACAATACAATCAGCGCTAAAATGGTGGAAATGAAATAGGCACAAAATACTACGTCTTAAGCCAGTCCATATATAGAGGTTAGTACAAAAACCCTATTATTTTTTTTTGTGTTTTTCATCACTGGAAATGGCAACAGTGATGCTTCCATTGCGACACATTCCAGGCTTATTTTTTTTAATTCGTTACAACAATCTAGATATGGATTAAGTTAAAAAAAGGATATTATCGTTTCAGCGAAGTTGTAGAGCAACGAAATTCTCACAGTAACAATGGATAAAGTAATCAGGTTACAATGATTTGTTAACTTGAATTTTGCAACAATTAAACAAACTAAGTTAATGTGGATTTAAGCAAGTTGCAAGGAACGTTAATGTTCAGGGGTTAAGCACTTAACATCTGCAGGTCCTAGAGTTGAATCGTCAACGTCAATTGACCATTCAGTAACAGATATAGCGGCTACATGTTGAAAATTCCTAAATTCCTTAAACATTGTAGATTTTTTTACGAGGTTGCGAGCGATTGTCTTTAGCGATAGCTAGATATGTCGGCGACGCACACTGTGTATAAAGCTTTATAACTTTGTATTGCGTGTGCGACTAAAATCGCCGGGTTACGAAGTTTTACCTTTGTACGACAGGCCTTAGCTTAGATATAATTAACCATAAAGATTTATTTGATTTTTTAATTATGATAAGACAAAGTCCTGGGCGACTAGTATGTCTAAATAATATTAAACTTATTACTCTATTTTCTATCTTAAATAGGTTTAGTTTTTTGCTAAATTCGTCTTAATGTGTAACCAGTGCACTGTCGTTAAAGTGCACAAATTGCGTTCATATTTTATACTAAAATTTATACTCGTAAATGTCAATGTATTACACAAGTTTAGTGCTACACTAAAGATAGAACACCGTACTAATATTATAAATGCGAATGTTTAGATCAGTGGTTCCCAAACTTATTTTGTCTACTGCCCACTTTGAGAATAAATATTTTTTTAGCGCCCCCATATTTTCACATATTTAAAAACCACTATAATTTCAAATTAAATTAATTAATTATTGTGACCTATATATGTATATTAACGGAGAATTCTAAACGAAACTTTTACTATGACCCGCAACTTGAGACGAGCGCCCACAAGGGGGCCTTATCGCCCACTTTGGGAAAGACTGGTTTAGATGGATGGATGTTTGTATGAAGGTATCTCCGGAACGGCTGAACAGATCTCGATGAAAATTAGCATGCATATAGAACATAGTCTGTAAGAACACATAGGCACATTTTTTAAATCAAACGCGGACGCAGTCGCGGGCGACAGCTAGTACTTGATAAATCACAACTTTGTGGTTGGATTGTACACGAGTCTACTCTTACCTTACCAACTAATGATCTTTTTTCACACAGATTTTGTAAGTAGTAATTTCAACAGATTAAAAATAGTTTTTGCTATAAAATTATTAAAGACTTTCGGATTTATGATGAATATGATTAGATTTATGGATGATTATCGATAATATAAGATTTATTAGTAAACAGTAATTTGTTTTTTATGAAATATTATTAACAAAATACACATAAACATAAGCAGCAAAGAGTAGCAAATACGTTTTCTACCTTAGAAGATACTAATAAAAGAGAAGAGATGTATAGAAAAAGGGTAATTTGTTTTCAATCCCTCTCTTGCCACATCCAGTCTCAGAATTGTATGAGTTTGGTAGATAGCATGTAATAATTCCTTTATTCGATAAATAATAAAATGTGTTACAAAACTCATGTTTTTCTCACGACATATTCTGTTGATTGCATCCTGAAACAGAGAAGACCACGGCGTGTGATAATTCTGAACGGGGAGCTTTGATTAATAACATTCCAATCATTTCACATTGTTAGTGATCCGCGAAATTAGTAAATTATATCTATATATTTTCATAAATTTATGCCGTAAATTGGGTTATCGTACCAATATGACATACGCGAAAGTTTAGATGGATGGATCAATGGATTGATGTTTGTTTTAAGATATCTTCGGAACGACTCAATGGATGAAATTTGACACTGGTGTAGAACATAGTATGGAAGAACACATCGGTATTTTTTTTTCTATTACGCGCCGACGGTGTCCCGGGCGATAGGTAGGTATTCAAGTAAACCGCCAATATGGAAATTGGGTCACAATTTTATATTTTTAATTTACAAATAATTTAACGGAGATTCATAAGAGAATATTAAATATTCCTTTTAAATATAGCGTATTTATTTAAATACAAATTCATTGTTAATCCAAAATCCATCAGTTCGCGAATTAATCTTCATGGTAAAATAGACCTTATTGCATTAGAAATACGTTTAAAACAAGGGTCATATTTAATTGGCAGTTGCTTGCCTTGGGTTATTGCATCTGTTCGCAAAACGTTCCGACTGAGGCACGGACGTTGCGAAATGAACTATTGTTTCTGACTCCGTAAGGAATGTGGACACAGCGATGCTATGCTGTACATCAGAGATTCCTTGACATTAGAATCCACAGGTGCCATCCAAAATCAATCTACTTACTTAACCGTTAATAAGTACATAAAAAACTATTTTTTTAAATTGAAATCTGCTGATAGGCTTTATTTTTATAATTTCGTCTTTATTGTTCTGTTCTATGGTTAACTAATTATCATCATCAGCTGTACGTCCTCACCGAGGTCCTTGGAGCCTACCCTAAGTTAGGGTGACTAGGCCATAGTCAACCACGCTGGCCAAGTGCGGGACTTCACATATATCTTTGAATTTCTTCGCAGATATTTGCAGGCATCACGATGTTTTCCTTCACCATAAGAACATCGGTTAAATGTAAATATGTAAATCGAACATTGAAAAACACTGATATATGACAGGATTTGTAAATTACAAGTCAAGTGATTAACTTCAAGCCACCGAAGTTCTATAATTCAAGAATAATCTATATTGCAGTTATATTATTTTTTATCATCGCTCCATTTTATAGCATTATATAGCATCGCTACCTTTGTAACAATGCCCTAACTCTGAGAATCCTGTGATAAATACTCAAGTATATCCAGTAAACAAGTATTGTATCGGAGTAAGCAATTAATTAAGACGAATTTTAAGCTATTAATATCATTTAATTTTCTCGCCGGCGTGGGAGCTTATTGCGGCTCAAAAGACTATTGTTATAACCATATTCAAATGAGTCTCTGTAAGTTATTTTACGTAATTTTTGTACACAAACGTTAATGTATTTTTAAATTTAACCGAAGAGTAATCTCTTATATATAAAATTCTCGTGTCACAATGTTACCGTACTCCTCCGAAACGGCTTCACCGATTTTTAAGAAATTTAATATGCATTTAGTAGGTCTGAGAATCGGATACTATTTTTAATCCTGCACGGACGGAGTTGCAGGCGACAGCTAGTGTCCGATAAATCTTTTAAAAAAATATTTCTTCTACATTTCAAGTGAGTATAACCTAAAAAGTCACATAGAGTTTATAGTGCAAATGCAATGCAATTTGTTGTCACAAAAGTCAACGGAACTGTACGTTGGAGTTAATAATATTATATAAAAAAAAAAAACAAAGAAATAACAAGGAATCGAACGTAAATCATAAAATGTAAAAATAAAACATTAAAAAAATAACATAATTTTAGTCCCATAGAGCCAAGCCTTTTTTAATTCTAACAAAAAGGCAAAGACAACTCGTTCATTCAGCCACAGATCCAAATAATGCTAATTTACAGCCAAATTTACACCAAATAAGGTGTTACTTTATTAAAAATATTATCTGACCAAAATAATAATAAAATGATTTGTTAATTTAATTTCTAAGCAATAATTAAAAAGTTTGCAACGATTTTGTGGATTTCAATAATTTCTTAACAAAAATCAATGACAAAGGGAAAAGTTTGTTATGTCTGCCGACACCAATCTTACTTATGTTATAAATGCGATTTCTTAGATAGATGGATGTTTGTTTGAAGATATCCTCCGGCTAAACGGATCTCAAATTTTGACATACATATAGAACATAGTCGGAAAGAACAAATAGGCTACTAATTAAGTTTTTTAACTCCTCGCGGACGCGGTCGCGGGCGTCAGCTAGTTATTTATAATACCGTAAGTATAAGGTTACGATTAGATTCATCTGCACTCGAATAAATATAGTAGTGAGAGGTACGGCTCGACCTTGCTCCTACAATTTGCATTGCAGCTTCACGCATCGATCTGTGCTACTGTGTTCGCATACATCATATTTTATGATAAATCAAAACATAAATTATGTTATATATTCCAAACTAAACTATGGAAACAAGAAAAAAGATCTTGTAAAACTTGTTTGTTGGCAGAGATGATCTTTTTATTCAAAAAAAAAGAAAATCAAAACGCGCAAATTTTAGCATATAATAAATATTTATATTCTGTGACGCGAAATCCTGTTTTATAGTATTAAAAGTACATTGCCGGATAGGTCAGTGATTAGCTAGGAATATTATTGAAGTTCGAATTTTGCGGTGTCCAAATCGATTGTATTAAAAACTCCTAGCGCCATCTCTTACATTTTTGTGACACTAACAAGTAATAGTAGTTATTCAAAATTTTGATAGATGGCGCTGTACACAATCAACACACTATTTCAATACAACTTGCCGGGAAATAATTCTTCGTCATGATAAAATCGAATTACTAATAAGTACGATCCTATTCAATCTGCTACCTATTACTATTACTTATCTGCATTTTTTATATTTTTTTAGATGTGGCTGTCTTGTCTAGTAGCGTCCTCTGTGATCAGCATAGCGGCGTGCGCCGGCAACGAGTATCTCCCGCCCAGCAAAGGCTATAGCTACAAACCTCCTCGCATACCATTTATCACCCCCACGGTAAGTACAAGTAACCCCTTACGGATACAAAGCCTAATTATTCCCAACAAAAAAAAAGAAATTACATAATTAAAATCTGTAAAGGCAGATTCACTTTACATATATAACCTTTTTGAAGAATTCGAAACAAATGAGTACTTTTTAAAATCTACTAACATACTCGCAAAATTCAAAAGCTTTATAACACATGAAATCCATAAATAGTTCTAATAATCGTGGATTTCCACGGCCGATTTATACAGAAATATATTCTCATTCCATTAATATTTACAAGAAGTTTAAATAATGATTTTTGTACATGTTTAGGTAGTGGGAATGCACGGTTACAAACATTTACGTTTAAATGAACCAGCAGTAGCTTACACTATTAAGATGGTCATTACATAAGCGAGGACCGTGAACCGATGTTGCGAATCGCAATGTATTAGAAGAATCAAACTTTATTGCAGCTTGTTAACTACGTTCATATTTGTTAAGGCTCACTACGGCTTAACTAAAGCGCAAGGACGTGCCAGTCCCCTAACTTTTTACGCCGGTAAAGCCTTGAGATTCAAACGAGTAATTTAAGTAAAAACAAACGTCACATTCCATACGTGGCTGGCGTTGCAATAATACATTTTTTTTGTTATTTGTTAAGTTATGTGAAAAAGTGGTTTATTTTGGTCTTTACGAGTTTTAATGTAATGTTTGTTAGGATTGGAATGTAGGATAAGATTGTGTTTAGAGTAGCGGGTCGTGCAAAATTGTAAGCCTACATAAAGTTTGAATGTCATTATACAGCGCTGCATCGCATAGACAGGTCTGACATTGACAGTGTCGTGAGACATTATTGCCATACAAATCTTACTAATATTATAAATTTGAATGTTTAGATGTATGAATAGATGTTTGTTAGAAGATATCTCCAGAAAGGCTGCATGGATCTCGATGAAATTTGGCATAGATGTAAACAGTCTGAAAGAACACATAGTCTACCTATGATCCTGGAAATCTATACGTTTCCTTTGGGATACGTTTCATTGTCACATTTACTCTATAACTCCCCAACGGTTGAACACATCTTAATGTAATTTGGCAAAGATATAGAACATAGTCTCAAAACATTACGCAGACGAAGTCGCGGGAAAAAGCGTATTATTTTTACATTTACAGTTTAATTACTCAGGACAGAGCAATTCAAATAAATTAGGTAAAGAGTGAATATTCAATCCAGCAAATAACGCCACTTATCATGTAGATATGCCAAAAACATGTTGTAAACAATATTAGAAACATCTAAAAGATTTGTGTTGCATCATTTAAAAAACTAAACAAGTTAACTTGTTGCATTTAGTGATACAATGCATGATTCAATTGTGTTAACCAAAGAACAAATAGACTTTATCAATGGAATCTATATTAACTATGACAAAACAATAGTCAGACCTCGTATTGTCCGTCAACATATAAAACTAGAAACCGTGAAAACCTAATCTTATTTCTGACAGTAATACATTTAGCACTATTGTCTTATTGCATTTACTATTGATGTTATGATGAGTTGTATACGAATATAATCCAACTTGGATAACCAAGAGTCTAAGTTAAATTTTTCTCGCTTATAGAAGTTTCAAAATAGAGTTTCTCGCTTATGGACATTGGGACCGAACAATAACTCTCGCTTTTAGAGGTTTTTGGCTTATCCAGATTCGAGTGTTTATACATAATTGTAATGACAGATTAATTTAGATTATATTTATGGTTTTTAGAGAGGAGTTTCTATAACCTGTACTATTCTTATTTATATTAATTTAGAAATATGATTCTTGTAATCCATTATTAAAGTTAAAACATAAGTTTCATTCGTAGTTAACTAATACTTAACTTACATAAAGAAAAAGTTAAGTCAATCAGTTTCAAATCTAAAAATCAGATTTTGACGAGCGAGGTGTCCTTTCATTCTTACATTAGTTTCGTTTTTTTTTTAATTAGTATTTTTTATTTAACAGAAGCCTCCGCAGCCTCCTCAGCCGCCGGTGACGTCACCACCGCAGCGACCACAGCCGTACCTGCCGCCAGTCACCACCACCAGACCCTTCCCCAAGCCACAACCCACTCCAACGCCGCATGTGGTTAGTTATACATCTTTTTAATTGAACTACAGTGCTACCCAGTGCCGGTTGACTTCAATCTTTGAATTTCTTCACAGATATGTGCAGCATAACGCTGTTTTCCTTCACCGTATCAACTTCGGATACATATATAAAAATATAAAAACACATTGGTACATGGCGGGATTCGAACCCAGTACATGCAGGTCATAAGAGAAGTGCTTAACTGCTGAGTCACTGTCTCTAATTATATCCTTATTTGATTATAATTCCGCGTTTTCTAATGGGTATGCGTACCGAAGGACATATGCTAGTACTCGTCCCCACCCTTTTTCTTGCAAATGAAGGATAAGAAAAGAAAATGGATTTGACAGGGGAATGGATGCACCTATAGGTAGAGAAAGTATGCATCTCCTTTATTCATTGTAGAAAAGGCAATTAAATTTTTAAATTTATAGTAGAAAGAGAATCAATACACGTTGAAAGAAAGGATAATTTATTATAATACATTTTTTAATCAATCGTCGTCTATATAATGGTCCGGACTATTGCCGGTAGATGGCGGTTTATACACTTTCTTGGGTTCGCCGTCTGGAACAAAACAATCAATTTTAAACAGTTATTTCATGTCTGTATTTAATTGCCTTACTCAGTAATGACTTTAAATGAGATTTTAAGTGAAATTTTCTCATTATATCAACACTTAGGGATTGTCCTGAGTAGCGAAATAATTGCCTATTTCATTGCTAATAACACAACTTTGTTTTCTGATCTGAGATATTTCTATAATTAAAATCTTTAGTTACAGTGGGTTTCTGAAAACAAAATACCCGTTTAAAACATATCTTTGTTTCTTTTTCCAAGTACAGAGATGACGTTATGTTTTATACATAGATTTTGGTCTCAGAAACGTACGGTACCATTCATAAATGAAAACTTACCTTCAATAGCTGGATCCTCATCTTCTGCCGTCAACTTTTTAGCTGCAGCGTTGTCATCTGAAAACAAATTACATAAATATGACATAATATTTTTAAAATTCTATATTTTACTTCTTACTGATAGTATAAATGCGAATGTTTGGATGGATGGATGCTTGAAGGCATCTCCAGAATGCATGAACGGATCTTGATTAAATTTTGTATAGATGTAGAATATAGTCTGGGAGAACATATAGGCTACTTATTAAGTTTTTTTTTAATTCCGCGCGGATAGCCGCGGGCGACAGCTACTTATGCTATAAAAGTTCTTACCTTCTTCACTATCTGTAAGATAAAATCATCAATAACTTTTTATTCTACATTTTATTACTTTTTATATAAATTATTACTTACTTGGAATATAATTAGGATCCGCTAAAAGAAAATAATCACAATAAATTTCTACACACATTTTTTTTCAGTATTTTTATCGTTGTTTATTTTATATTTATGTTTTAAAAAAAACTAAATGACAATTAATTACTTGTTATCGGCTGGTTAGTTGTGCATTTCGTTACAATATGGCGTCCTGACTTCTTGTTAAGTAGATCACGCGCTTAAATTAAAAAAATACATTTTTATGCAACATTTTTTGCAATTATATTAATTTTAAAAATGTAATGAAAAAAATCTTACATCTTTTCATATCACTATTTTCCACACCTTAAAAAATATTTTACTTTTAGTTAATTCTGTTGGATATCTCATTTAATATAAAAAAAACCATGATACTATCCATCCATGTTAGAACAACTTACTTGATAACCGTTCACCGTACTCTTGAGAATAAAAAAATCATTATTTAAGTAATTTGAAATAGATTAAAAAAGTAAAAAAATTGAGTAAACAGACGCTCTCACATCTATCAAATATCTGTACTGGAATTAACAAATTCCTACAAACTCACCTACATCATTCATTTTCCATCTATTTGCTGTAACATATCAAAATCTATCAAATCAAACTTTTACAATATGAGAAAAAAGTCATTTAGTAAGGGTTTCTGACACTATAATCTCTATATAATAATCGTTATCCATTTTTTCATCTATAGGAACGTAACCATACTACGTGATCTATTTAGGGGAGAGGACGGGAGTTAGCGGAGTCTTTAAAATACTACGGTCAGTCACGGGAGCGGCTTTGGGGGGGGCTCAGGTTTTTGTGACGTTGTTGCTCTTTTTCATAATACATTATTCACTAGTAAGTTAAGTATGCGTGTAGTCTTAAAAAAAACTAAAAAAATAGGTCACGTAGTGTGGAAATGTTCCCTAAACGGAGATTATTGACTCAGAAACCCATGATTAGTAGCTCAAGAATGCTTTCTACTACATGTATTAAAAAAACAACACCAAAGCTATCACCATACTGTCTTTATTTATAGTTAAATAATAGCGAGTCTTATATATATGAAACTTACACATTAATACCTGGATTTCATTGGCTCCACAAATATATATAAAAACCACGATAAGCTAAAAAGATATAAGACGTTGAAAGTATTATTTAAATAGAAAGAAATAACTTTAAATGTTATGAACGACAAAGTAAAAATATTCAGTATTAAATCATATTAAAATTCCTTCAATAATCATGGGTTTCTGAGACCAAAAACTCCGTTTAAAATATTATTATCTCTGTTTTGTTAAGGGTAATGACAGGGAGAGATATTTTGGTCTAAGAAACCAATAGTAAATTGTTCATTCTCTCAGACAATATATAAATAAAAAAAAGTTACCAGACGCATCTCGGATTAAGTTTTAATATTTAACACCAAAGCAGTTCGACCTGCCGACATTTCGTTCATGCATATAATCGTTAAGTTTTATTTACGATACAATTCCAATAGATTTTTATTGATCTACAAGTTGTAAAAATAACAATCAAAGGCAGGTATGTTGACATTTCAAAAATGAAAAATAAAACTCAACTTAACCTCTACATATGAAATTCTAAAATGGCGGGAATCGAATTTAGAACCTATAGTTTAAAAGTCAAACCCTCTAGATCTGTCTGTTGCATCAGATCCAAAAGCGAAACGATTTATAAGGAATTTTAAAAATGTATTAAAATCCCGTATCGAATCGCTTCGGTGCGAATGGACTTTAAATAGGCAGACTACGTTTATTGTGTACTTATCTTCTAATTCTGTCAACAGCCAGACCATCCCCATGACCACCACGACCACCACGACCATCATGACCACCACGACCACCACCATCACCACGAGCCAGGCATGCCGTTCGACTTTGCGTACGCGGTGAATGAAGATGGCAATGACTATCAACATAACGCGGTATCTGATGGTGACATCACTCGGGGCGAGTACAGAGTCGCGCTGCCAGACGGCCGAGTCCAAATCGTGAAGTACACTGCTGATTGGAAGAACGGATTTAATGCTGATGTTAGTTGACATTTCATTTTACTAAAAAAGCGCGCACCATATTTTGACCACATCATTTAACATCAGGTGGGATCATGGTCAAGCGCTAGCTTATACAGAATAAAATTTCAAGGAAAAAATGTAATATGCAACCTTTACCTTAGAATGAAGAAAAGATCAAGAAAAGCGGTCTAAAATATCACATCAATGTGTGTGTTTTACCGCTGTTCTTGATAATTTTCAAGTAGCTAATTTATTTTTGCTATTATTTAATTTTCAGGTATCTTACGAAGGAGAGGCGAGGTATCCTGAGCCGAATACAAATTCTATCAGCTCACCGAACCAAGGCCAAGCTTATTTACCCGCCAACCAAGGAGGCGGCTACAAATATTAAATAAAAAACTCAAAAAAGAAAAAAAAGAGATTGTACATCGGGGTTAAAAATAATTTGACAAATAAGGTTACTCTTAATAATGTTGTTGTTGTCTAAAATAATTTTAAAAATCAAATTATTTTTCTACTAGATAATGGCAACATTTAAATTAAGTTACCAATAAAGTTACCATAATGATGTAAATTAAAATATTTATGGTACATGTCATAAATTTATTTTATAACGAATTTATAAGTTTTTTTTATGAAATATTACTCTGTTTCTAATACATGTTGTATTATAAAATATTTATCATGAAATAGTGTACCGATTTAAAGTAGGGTAGACATAGATAGGTTTTGTAATTTCAAACATATGAATACTATTATTTATAACCTAAAACTCCATAATTTATTTTAAAAAAATTATTCATTTTATTCCATAGTTAACATCCATGAAATAAGATTAATGAACAATATTAAATAAGGAAGACAATGAATATATGAAACATAGATCCATATTTTTCTTTTTTTTTCCTATGCCTCTTGATTTATAAAAATACTCATTTTTACTCTAGACATTTCTATGTGTTTGTGAATCCTGTGAAACCTCCTTTTGTACCTTATTTTGTAATAAAATTATTCAACTTTTAAATATTTAGTTTTATTTCCATTTTAGATATAATCAGAATATGTTCTTAAAAGTGTTTCGAAGGATTAAAACAGGTACAAATATTAAGATACTGTTAACTTTTTAAAAGGCGATATGTTGTTGTTTTTATTATTCACTCGAAAGAGCAGGCAAAGGAACTAAGCCATACAGCCTTGTCTTTTTTATTTTGAACATAGAGAATTTAAAAGGCGATAAATAAGAAAAAACTACTCTTGACATTTCTAATTCAATAAGGGTGCGTTTACACAAAGAGAAAAAACAAAAAACTTATTTTTACATAAAACAATTTATTAACTGATTGGTAAAATTGAGTCATCAAATTTATAATTTGATATATTTATATCAAAGTTATTGTCAATATTTAGTGGAATTTCATTATGAGATTTCTTAATATGTCTATTTAATTCTTTCCTCAGACTGTACTTTTTGTCACAGAATATACAAGATTCAGTTTTCTCCATATGACTTCTTTTGATATGGTCAGATCTTCTTCCGGATGTAACAAACCTCTTCATACATATATTACACTCATATGGTTTATCATCAGAATGGAGTCTTTGGTGTTCAATCAATGTCTTTTCATTAACAAAATGTTCACCGCAGACTTCACATGTTTTATTTTTAATCTGTAAATGGATTTTGACATGTTCTGTCAAGTGACTATTTTTATAAAATCCTTTGTCACAAGTTTCACAGACATAAGGCCTAATATGTAAATGTATTCTGTTGATATGAGCTTCTAAAGTTTTTTTATTTAAAGATTGATAATTACAATTACTGCAGGTGTAGTATAGTTTATTACGCTTTCTTTTAACATTTGATGTATGTCTTTTTATATGTATGTTATAGTGTGAATGGCATTTTAATGTTTTAAAACAGTAAGGACACTCTTTTACTTTATGGCAGTTAATATGAGCTTTTAGAGAGGTAGGAGATTTTAATTTTTGACCACAGACATCACAAATTGTAGCTTCACTTTTTTTGTGGAAGCTATTCTTATGTTCTTGAAGTAAATCATTTGAGATAAATTTTATATCACATTTAATACAATTAAAAATCTTTTTAGACTTATTTATTGATGGTTTAGATTTCTCTTCTATGATTTTATGTTCAGGTTGGTTCATACTTATGAATATCTTGTTAATGCTTTCTGTATTTATATCTTGCACTTGTCTGTCAAGATTTTTAATAAAAGAATCGAGTATTTTCATATTATTTTTGTATTTGTATAATTTAAGAAAGATTTTTAATAACAGATTTGTACATTCTGTACAAGCTTGGCCGAACAAAATTTCCTGAAAAAAAATATAAATTTAAAGATTGTAGTTGAAAAGATCAATAAGCTCTTTTTAATAACAACCTGGCATTATTGCCGGAATATACTTACATGGGACGGAGATAATTGTTTCATTATTTCGGCTAAAGATATTTTTAAATTGAAGCAATCACCAAAAACATCAAATTCTGTATATATACTTAAAAGTCTGTTGCTTCGGCTTTTTAAGCAAAGGAAGCAAACTACATTGCGTCGATTAGAATTTAAAATAATATCTAAAATATTTTTTGTGTCTAACATTTCTTAGTACAAGTTAACAACGTAAGAAGAAAATTAAAAACATAACCTTAATAACATCAATGACAGTGACAGTTGGTTATTCCACAATCAATGCTGCCATATTAAAAAATATTTTATCAGTGGTAGTTTATGGTAGATTTTCTTCTTTTGGCCAACAATTGTTTATTTTAAACTTTTAATCACCAAATAACAAAACAGAAAAGATCACGACCATCAAGGATGAGAGGAGAATTCAAAACGGACCACGCACTTCCGCTATTGGTTTTGTTTTATCTAAATTAAAAGTAATATATGAGGATATTAAGGTTGAATAAATAAACAAGTCTGTTTTAAGCATTATATTTGAAATTAAAAAATAAAACTAACTATTTACTTAATATTAAAATCTATAACTACATTGCATTTCTCTAATATTTAACGTAACCATAATTATCTAAGCACTCGCAGTATAAACTATATTTAAAAATAAATTTATGTAAAATGATATACAAAAATATTTAATTCCTGAAAGATACTTCGTAAAGATAACTTTACAAGAGTTGCAAAATTCAAACAAATTGTCTAAATTTAATGGTAAATCTTCAACTACCCTCAAATAGAAAAAAAAATAATTAAATCATATTGCTTAATTTTAAGGCCTCATTAACTCAGTTTTTTTTTCACAAGCTTTTAATAGCTATATCAAGCAAAATTATTTTTGGATTAATGGGTCAAGTTCCTTTTAACATCAATGTTAATATAAATTCATATTCAGAAATTTTAATAATAAATGTCTTAACCAATAGGGTACGTATAAGACCACCAAAAACTCAATACATATTTTATATACGAGAAATATAACATTTCATATCGTCATATATTTTTTTAATTTATTTTAATATATAGCAACTCTGATAATATATTAAACTTCATTATAATAGAAAAAATGTTTTACAATTATCTACCATAGTGTTATTGTAACTAACCTAAAAATGTACATTTCCAAGACGAAAGAATAAAAAAAATCAAAGATATAGATAAACATAAAAATACTATGTATAAATGAAGATGTCATGAATAACTTGACACAATGATAAATAATTTTCATGAAAATTTAACATATTCATATGTAAAACTAAACATAATATACATAGATATAAAACCTATAGATTGAGTCATACAAGATTAACGTCTAAATGAGAGTCGATTTTCAAAATTTGTAGATGACAACACTTGGAAATCTATCCTAACAAAAGGTTAAAGCCTAAAGTGCGGATAAATATTTTAACCTCATTTTTGTGCTTTGGATTAGGTATCTTTAGGTTATAAATCTATGTTTATATAATAAATAAAATTATATTATATGTATTTATTATGCTTTGGATTGAGCTGCGCACAGATTTAATGTTACTCAAAGTTGAACATATGTCCATTCTTCATCCATACCCTTGAAACACTAATAGCATGATCCCTATTTCCATACAAACCTGATGACCACTTCACTATCTTTGTTTCCACCACTCCACAATAGTCATAAAACCTTTTTACTTCATCCACAGTTATAGCACCAATTACTATTTTAGTACCCCATACTGCTACATAGCATTATGGGCCACATTAACATGAGTTTTAACATCCACTTTCCTATTAAACACTGACTTGCAGAGTCGACAACAATATTTACCACCGTGCACCACCTTCATATGGTTTTGTTGACTCGTTTCCGAGTAAAAAGATTCTCTACATATTTGACAATGATGAGGTTTGATACCAATATGTTTCCTAACATGAGCGACCAAATCTCTTCTACATTTGAATATTTTACTACAAAATTCACAAGTCTCTTTAGATCTGAAGCCATGTAACTTCTTGTGACTAGTCAAATTTTGCTCGGTATAAAACTTTTTCTCGCACATATCGCAACTGTAAGGTTTAATTTGCAAATGGGATTTATTAACATGCAGTGAAAGTTCATTTTCGTTTGTGAATTCTTTCTCGCAAAAACTGCACGTTTGGGACCTAGAAATCTTACGTACATTGAATTTGCCAGCATGTCTTTGGAAATGACTATCGAAAGTATTCTGAGATCTGAACAACTTATCACATAATGGACATACTTTAGTCATATGTGTCTTTTTATGTAATAAAAACTTTTTGATGTCAGTAAAACTTCTTCCACATGTATCGCAAATATTATATTCCTTTTGATGAGGTAAATGAATCATTTTCATATGTTCAAATAGATGGAATTTAGATTTAACTGGCATACAACAAACACTGCAATTAATTTTCGTATTTATATGTTTCAAAACATGATTTTTGAGGAAATAATCCGAGATGAAATGTTTACTACAGTAAGGACACGTGAAATACGGTCTTCGGTACTTTCTTTTAGGTTTTGGTTTCTTTTTAAATGTTAGGAATTCACTGCAAATGTCATTTACAGGTGGTTTTACGTTATCTAGTATTGAAAAATCGTCATTTATTGATTTTTCTATGTCACTTGGAGATTTATCAAGTGTTTTTTCTATGTCATTTGCTTTTGGAGATATTTCTATGTCACTTTCTGGCGATTTTTCTGAGTCGCTTATTATTGATTTTTCTACATCACTATCTGTTGGAGAAAGGACTTCATTATCCTGATATCCATTTACTATTTTCTCAGTTTCCTCCTTTTTGATTCCATCTATTTTATCATTCCTTTCCTTATTGACAGGATAAAGCATTTTCTTCAAATCATCAAATAACACAGTTCCAATTTCTTCATCATCAGTATTTTCAGATTTTAAACTTTCTTCAGAACTTTCCGATTCTATTCTAAATTCATCTTCCAATACTTCGATCTTCAATTGTGATTCGTCGACATCATCATCCATATATTCATCATCTAAAGATTTCTTTTCTGTTATCGGAAGTATTGTTTGCATTGATATTTCTACCATAACATTGTTTTCTGGTTTATCTATTCTATTTAAATTGTCTAACATAAGACTAATACATGTATTCAATCTATTTCTAATATATCTAATCTTACTTATAAATATATATGATGTTAATGCATGATTAAAGCATTTTTCGCATATTTTTGTCCCAGTGTAGTTATGTACTGTATTCATCTGCAACAAAAATAAAAAAAACTTTTTTTAAAATAAATATATAAAAAGCGATAAAAGCGCTTACACCAAAAAGCACATCGATATGGTATAAAGAATATTTACTAACATTTTGGAATCCAAGATTTGTTCACATAGCTAGATCTAACAAAAAAATAGCGAGGACATTTTATCATATTTTCCCAAAGTTTTTACTTTTTACTATAACGGGGTAAATAACATTTTTCTCCAGTTTACTAAATAAAACAATACAATATGTTTTATTATTTATTGACATCTAAACACTGAATTACACAATCACTAAAGAAAGCAGTGTTTTACACAAAATTAACTGACCAAAAAAAGGCATCTATTAAATAAATATGAAGTTAATATTTTCTTAACATCTAATGAGATCAAAAATCACGAAATACTTAGCAAATAAGTCAGTGAAAAAAACACTAAAAATTGACTATATGCCTTTATTCTAACGGGTGTTTTTGTATCGCGCGTTAATTAAGCGTTCAAAAAGTACAAATGCATTTCCATGTATCTGTTACGGCAGGGCCTTTAAAATCGCGCCGCTTTTTTCACACAGTGCATTTTAAGCACTAGGTGAACGGAACAAGAGTAAATTTAAAACGTCTAATGCTCGAGAAACGCCAACGCTGAGTTTTAACGCGGGGTTAAAAAACGCCCGTACGAATTAAGGCTAAGTGCTTGTTCATATTTAACTCGGGGCGCGGTTGCTATGGAAAATTGCAACGATTTTTCTTAGAATCTTTGAATAGATTGAGAGCGACTGGTGGCTGAAATCGCCGGGTTTCGAAAAATTACGTTACGCACGTGTACGATCGCGCAAACATTTGATGACTATGAACGTGCCCGAGAGTTGAACAAACATTACCGGAGGTTTCTGAGACCAAAATCCCCGTTTAAAACATATTCTTATCTGTATTTTATCAAAGATAATGACAGTGATAATGAGGTATGTCATACAAAGACTTTGGTCTCGGAAATCATCGGTAAGTGAAAGTATTCAATATTAATGTAGTATTATAAAATAGATTATATAAATTTTACATATTCTTGTTTTTAGATGAATTAACTTACATTTTATGGAATAATTACGTTTCTTTATACAAGATAAATAATGAAATCTTACAATATAAGCCAAACACAAATACACTTTGCAATATAATATTTTTAAGCAATCTAATAATACTAAGAACTGTAATTATCTGCAAAATCTTTGCTTAATAATAAATAAATAAGCATCGATATCGAATATTCTTACATTTAGAAGAAAGATGTATTACAATACTAAAAGGTACCTAAACTATGAAAAGATATATCTCTAAGTCAATAATTCATTGAGAAAAATAAATAAAATCAGTCAAAACAAAATAATCTCATTAACTTTCGTATTTTAAAAAAATAGCATCATTATTCCGATTACAATCGATAAAGTGGGTAGTCATAAAACAAATAGGTAGTTAAATAAAATGTCTATTTTCTCAATTGTCTTCTATGTCTCATGTTCTTTAATATCTTTCTTGGCTTATTATCTTGTGTGCCGATATTAAAACTAAGCGACGAAAACTGTGACGGCGACATTGTTGTTAGTGGACCGAAACTGGGCATTACAAGTGGAGTGTAACTTTGCATTGACGGCGTGAAAGTTGAACATGTACCGAAATTAAAATTAACATTAGGCATGACTGGTGTTTTGCCAATCGTATTGTCGATTTTTCCAAAGTTGCCACTGATATTCCCAAATTTAGCAACATTTCCGTCAAATTTGATGACATTTCCGACAATTTTTGCATCATTGCCTTCGTCAAAATTTACTTCCATTTCCTCTTCTTTCGCTACGTTTTGTATTTTAGTTTGATTTGTGTCTTCTTTTATAACATTAGCTGCTACTTCGGTATTTGGTATAGAAATATTTGGTATCGATACGTTTATTTCTTCAACTTTATTCTCTTCTTGTTTATCCTCTTTAATAGTAACTTGTTCAGTTTTTTCATTTTCTTCATTATTAATTGTAACACTATGGTCGTTATTTTTGACAGCATCTTGGTTATTCTTATTACGTTTAGGTGAATAATCGACTTTCCTAAAATTGAAACAAAAATTCGTTGAATCTTGTAACCTTTTCTCGCCACAACAAAAGCATCTTTCTCTGTTATCATTATTAGTCAAACAGATTTCACATTGCCATTTTGATTTCTTTACAATAGGAACTTCAATTTCAGGGTCAATTTTTCTCTTCCTACTTGTAATGAGGTCTTCAGTATTTACTTTTTGATTTGGGACTTCATTAGCTTCAATTTTTCTCTTTCTAGTTGTGATTCCTTCAGGTTCAAGATTTATCTTTGGGGTTAGGATAACTTTCTCAGGTTCAACATATTGTTTACTTGGGATGACATTTTCACGTTCGATATTTTCCTGTGTGACGATTTCCTCAAGTTCAATTTTTCTCTTCCTTGTTGGGCTGTCTTTTATAGGATCAGTATTTACCTTCTGCATTGGGTTAATTTTCTCAGGTTCAATATTTTGTTGTTTCGGTATATTTTCATTTTCAATAGCTTTATTTGAAATTGTGATGGTCTTCTCAGGTTGAATATTGGCCCTTTCGGGTTCTTGTTGGTCAACAATATCTTCATTTTGTTTAGTTTTATCATCAATTTGTTTCTCACAATAATTACATTTGCCTACTTTGCCAAAAATCCAGCACATTTTGCAAGGTTTTTGTGAGCTTTGATTTTCTTCATTAGGTTTTTTAATACCTTCATTATTGGTGGATGTGTTTCCAATACATTTCTCACACTGGGCCTTTTTAAATATTGAACAAGTAATACATAAAATGGGATTTGTGGATATGTTATTAGGTTCTATTTCAACGCATTCTGCTTGTTTAACTGTATTGGATGGCGTAATATTTGTCTCTTGTTCCCCATTATTAGTTTGACTGGTGTCCAATATTTTTATGGGATTAGAAAATGAAAATGGGAATCTAACTCTATCATTATATTTCTTATCAATATCTATATGTAGGGATGTAATGTCTACACATTTATCTTGCTCAAAGATTGAGCTATCTTTTTCGACTATTTCTTTTACAATTTTATCGGATATTATTATGGGATTTGAGAAACTAAAAGTATCATTAATAGTAATTGATTTCATTGGTACTATATCAACAGTGTTTGTCACTTTATTAATCTCATCATGTTTAGTGTTAGCTATGATAGAGTTTTTGGCAATTTTCTTGGTAATCGTTATTCGATTTGCTTCTTTGGAGACGAGGAATTCATCATATTTGTGTGATTTCTAGAAAAGGATTAGAAAATCACTGCAACAATCTCCAAAAAACAAGAGACAAGATTTTAACAATAAAAGTGAAAACACTTCAACACTTTTGGTATGTTTGTATAAGATATGAATCTACCCACAAATCTAAATTAGTTGAGGAATTCTTCATTATTAGCATAATAGACAGTATAAAATTACATAATTAATGATTTTAAAATAACATTTTTGGATTATTTTATTATTCAATAAAGGAATACATATTCCCGAATTATAAGCCTAAATTTTTAAGGCTTAAATGTCAACATTTATACAAGAAATTAATCATATCGTTGAACAGATTGACAATTTCATAGAAAGCGCAGCACAGAACCGAACAATGCATAAGTAGCTTTATAAAATATATACAATCTAAGATTTTGTCAGTCTTTATGAAAGTCACCAAAGATCCGTCTTTGTTTTGGACCTTGTTGCTTCCCTACAATAATCAATGTATGCCATTTGTGTGTGATGATATGTGTCAAAAATAATTGGTTTACATACCTCTGGTATTGTTGCAGTTAAAACTGTAGCCACAGTCATCTCTCCGGATAATTCTGGATATCCTCCGTGCAAAGATAAAGTTTCGTTTAATCTTGTCATAGTATCTCCTTTGTCTAAACAAACTCCGCATAAACTATCCATTTTCTTCTCAACTAAATGCTCTAATACATTCTTAAACTTGTGCTTTTCAATATGTTGTAAATAATTATCTAACTCTTCACAAACAGTACCACATTCATTGCATCGAAATGGTTGCTTGTCTGTACTTATTTTGGAGCTTTCTTTACCATGAAATTGTTTCATATGCTTTTTGTAATGTGAATGTTTTACGAAAGAATTTCCGCAGAGTTTACAATTGTACCACATTGATTTTGGATGTATTTTCTCATGATTAACAAGAGATTCTACATTGGTAAACACTTGCCAACACCGTGGACATTCTAAATCATTAATTTGAACATCATTGTTATTGGTTATGAGTGATGAGCCGGCATTCACAATATTTATTATTGGATCTGCATAATTTATAACATTTTTATGTTCAACATGAATTATATTGTGGTTGGGATTTAATTTCTGTCGTCCCCTCTTTTTCACTCGTTCAATTGGGTCTAGTTTATCGAATTTCTCACTGATATCAATAAAGCAGTTACGTATTGCCCGTTCTGTTCTTTCACATTGCTGGGTAAATAAGTAACAATTGATTGTCTTATCTAGGCATTTGCCGCAGATTTTATTTGGGAAATTGGGGTCATCCGATATCTGGAATGATAATACAATTATTAATTTAATATAAGAGAGGGTACTCAATCTTACTAATTTTATAAATGTGAATGTTTCGATGGATGGATGGTTAAATGTTTGTTTAAAGGTGTCTCCGGAAAGGCTGCATGGATCTTGCTGAAATTTGGCATAGATGTAGAATGTAGTCTGGAAGAACACATAGGCTACATATTAAGTTTGTTTTTAATTCCGGAGTTGAGGGCGACAGCTAGTTTAGTTAAATATTATATTGAGTATTTGTAATACACACATAAATGTGAGAATAGAGTTTAACATCATTTATATATGATGTAAGTTTTAAAACCGTTACAATTTCAACAGAAAAAGTAGTTAAATTTTAACACAACATCCATAGACATATTTCAAGCTGTATTGCTTGATTTTATTATTTTTAAATGTTAGACCTACTTAAGAAAATGGCTTGTACAGTTCTAATGTAAATATTAAAAAATAAGGAATTTTACTTCCTCTTCCACAGGAAATTTATTTCATAGTATTAGTAATTTGAAAAATCATATCTATCAGTATTAAATGTGGGTACGAAATTGAAAACAACCTTAAATGGGTAGAAGCTCACTACCATATCCCGTATGGTCACTTGAAATATTGTTCCGGAATTCGCCACCTCCAAAATCTCATCTAATTCTGATAAAGAGGTCGTCGCACTTAAGCAAAACCGACAGACCCTTCTCTTCAATGACCCTTGCAACAAATACTTCACAGCTTCTTTTGTCGTCAAAGGTTCACTTTTAATATCCTTTGGATTAGAAACTCTCCAACATTTTGAGCGAGAATATGTTTTTAGGCTCGCGGTGTTTGTTAGTTTTGGCTCCATTTTTTATGCTTTCAATTAAGATCATAAATTAAACCGTCACTGATATTTGATGTTTATATAAATATAGTACACAACATTTAACAGTTATTTTGAACAAAAAACCCTTCAATAATCTCTAAATTGTCAAGAAATTAAGGGAAAATTAAGTAAAGATGACACTACGTCAAACTTGGCTACCAGTGCTTGTTCGACAGCCATCATGGCGGCCGCCAGCATGACGCAACATCCACAGACGGCATAAAGCGTTTAGTTGGAAAACACAATGACCTATTTTCCTATTTAATTTCGTAAATATTCATAATTACCGTGCCACTTGATTATTTACAAATAATAGCTTTGATTTAGTAATTCGTCAAACATTGCAATTTTCGACTAGCAATGATTTGAGCATTAGTTTTTCTTATACATATTTCTTTTTTTACTTTAAAACATATCCTCCAAAATATGTCTTTTATTTTACTTTTATTCCAGATACTATTTACTTTGCTATTACGAAGGTTTCGGAAAATTAGTATTTAACGCATTTAAAACAAAACTTTCTCAACTTTCCAGAACAGAGTATACCTCCAATAATTTTTGCTGATCTTACTCAGAAGAGAAGGCAATTTTACAATGAAATTGGATTAATAATTCAAGTTATAAATATTGGATATAACTTCTATGAAACTTTAATATAAAGTTCTATATCGTGCCTTTAGTTTTTTCAAGAACTGATTAAAAGAGGGAAACCTTGAAGTGAAGCGGAACAATCGTCTTTAAAAAATAACTAACGTCAACTTGTTTTGCCAACTGGACAAGTCCTGTCAAATGCAAAAAAATGTTATTTATTTATTGTTTACATCCTTTCAATCATAACATTTTTCTCGTGAATCTATTCTTCTGAATTCCTGTTTTATGTAACAATACTGTCCTTCGTACAAAATGTCGTGGCTGAATTTGAATCAAAGTTTTAATAGTTTGAAGGGACAGATTACAAATTTTGCTTCGGAAGTGTTATCCGAGAATGCAGGGGACGATGTTGATTCAGAAGAAACTGGAATAAGCTCTTCGTTCAAGGAACTTGAAGATAAATGTAATACACAGCAGTTAGAGGTCAGTGGATGAAAAACAACATTTATATAATTAGCTATGTATTCACTTTGACAGCTGTTGTTTAGGTTATGTTTTTGTATACTGTCTATTTCTAATTAAACGATTTAACATTGAACTGACCGCTAAAAGGATATTTATTAGCAGCAATCAGATATCTTATAGAATTGTTTAAAAACCATTTTAAAATATGAAGTGATATTAACTGAATATACTGATAACAAGGTGTTCAATTCATAACAGAGAACTTTGTTACAATATTATAAATATTTCCCTGCGTATATCCTCACCAAGGCGATTTAACCTACTCTAAATTGGGTGTGACCAGGCCATAGTCAGCTACGCTTGCCTTGTGTGCATTTGTTACATGAATCTTTAAATTTATTCACAAATATGTACAAGTTATGTGTACGGTTTTCCTTTACCAAAAGATAATATGAAATATACATATGAATTTCGAAATTCTAAAAACATATAGGTACATGGTAGGGATCGAATTAAGGGTTTGTAGATACATAGCCATTGTCAAATTTTATTATTTCACAAAATTGTTATTTTGATTTTTCACCAGGTGGCGTTATATTCAAATTTAAAATTTTCTATTTTTGTTACTTCAATTATAGTAGGTTTTAAAGTTTTACTATGACCAGTTTTCAATACAAGTATAAAGTTTTTATTTAATTGGACTTTTTAAAGGGGGAGTATATTCATCCACAGATGAAACTATTAAAACTATATTAATTTCATCAATTACATCATGTTTTAACCTACACTTATTTGAGAAAATTGTAGTGTAATTCGTAAAATCTCTATTAAATAAGCTAGATTATTAACATCCTGTCGCCTGCGAAAAAAACTTAATTAGTAGCCTATGTGTTCTTTCTTATTATGTTCTATGTTTATGTCAAATGGCAGCGAGATCTCTTCAGATATTCTGGAGATACTTTCTAGATATAGATCTAAACTTTCACATTTACAATATTAGTATTAGAAACAAATTTATTTTACAAATTCAATATAAAAATTTATATAAGTATAAAGTTAATTCAAACTCAGATCAAGAAAGACAAAGTATAATTAAGTTATTTTTAGTAGAAAAAAAGATGGATATAGGGTCAGTGCGCTCCAATTTAAAAATAACCTCAAAATAATAAATATTACCAATATAAAACCGTTGAAGCACAACTTGTTTGGTGCATGTTGGAGTTATCAAGATAGACTGTGCAAATACTGATATCATATCTACCCTACAGGCTGTACCGGGATAAAGGTGTGTGCACACTACACACTTAGGCCTTACACACATTCTCCATCCACAAGAGTAAAGAGTATAATAATCTGACAAGTAAATAAATAATGCATAGAAATATATATCATTTATCAAAACAAAGTAGTACAGTTTTAAAACCATATTATCTTTTATTCTAATATATTTTTAATTTTGAAATAAAAATAATTTTATATGAATTTTTTAAAAGTTTTTTTAAGGAATAATTTGTTGTAATTTCAGCAGCTATGTTCATGGTAAAATTTTTGACAGAGAACTGCAGCAAAACATATAATTAAAATAAAAAAATGGTTTTGACAGACAAACGGACAGACAACAAAGTGATCCAATAAGGGTTCATAATCATATGATACTTATATAAAGTTACTAGCTGTCGCCCGCGACTCCGTCCGTACAGGATTAAGAAATAGATTGTAACTGATGCTCAGACCTACTGAATATTCATATAAAATTTTGTAAAAATTGTAACCAACCATTTTGTTGGAGTATGGTTACTAACATTGGGATTGGTGAATTTTATATATATATAAGTTTATAGAAATTAGAATTATTTTATTACAGAAATTTATAAGTGTCCATTGACATAACATCGATACCAAATATTATTTATTTATTAAAATGTATTACTATCAAAGTTTTTATAAAGGAAAATGAGAGAGATGGTCTATGTTTTCATACATGTTTGTGTCAGTGGAAATACACGCTAACGAAAATCTCATCGAGTATCTCATCAAATACTTTAAAAATGTTATTAATGTATTTGTATTTAAACAATGAAAATTATCGTTTCCATTTACATTGGTGTCACTGTATAATAAAATTAAAACGAAAAAAATACGACTGACTTCATTTCAAAAACAAAACGGAAAGATTTGACAGTCGATATTTAATCTGTGATTATAATCTGTTCTAAATAAAATGTAAATTTTGATTTTCTGCCAGTTTTTTTATCTCCCATTTTTTAACCTACCTGACATTTTTTGTATACATATTTAACGTATTTTTTCGTGTTAATAGTATGGAATCTAATTTGACTGTTTAGGGACAAAGACCGTTAAACGGTTACAGTTATTTATTCAAATGTTCTTTTGGGATCGCGAAGTTGACAAATTATGACAAGAATAAGAAACTACAAAAAGATACTAAAAATTAATTGCAGAAATGACATGTCATAGTTTTCGAAGTGATTGAATTATTATGAAGAAAAACTTACGCCTTTTACCCAGTGGCGTAGGCAGAGATAGTGATGGCACACCTGTCTCTTACATTGTTATTTAATTTCATCTTACTATATATATAATATTATAAATGCGAATGTTTAGATGGCTTAATGGATGTTTGTTTGATGGTATCTCCGAAACGGCTCAGGGGTCTTAATAAAATTTGGCACAAATGTAGAACATAGAGAGGTTTTATTTTTAAATGCCGTGCGGACGAAGTCGCGGGCGACAGTTAAGGCATAATCCGGACTCGGTTCAGAGCGAGACAAAAGTATTGTTTTCGCATACGTTTGTCTCGCTCTAAAGCGAGTGCTGAGCTTTTAGTGCGGAGTTTTTTGTTAATAGAAACTTGCTAATTATGAATTTCATTTCAAATTAGTTTCTTTTACAGTGTAAAGAAATGCTATGATGCCAAATCGGTTATCTCTGCCTAGCTCTCTTGTTTATGGGCGTGATGTGTTGTAAAAAACACGAGCAATGACGCGTTTGTGAGGAATAATTGTGGGGAGCTATTGAATTTCAAATGAATGTAACGATTTAAATGCGCACACCAATAGGTCACACCGGGAATGTATACATACTACTCAGTTAGGGAAGCCATGATTTTTTAAATTCCCGGACAAGATTATTTTATGCTCTCTGGATAACACAAAAACATATTGTTATGTCTCTTTTTATAAACACGAATAAGAGGGATGATTAAATAAATTGTTAATTAATTAGTCCTAACTCATACTTACCCCCGCGATCCAATTTTACTTTGTTAAAGGACCTCCAAATATGTTGGTGCAACAATTTTCCTTTTCGTATTATACTTAAATACTACATAATATTACTAATTTATTCGAGTTAATATGCATTTCTTTAAAATAATTATTTAGGAATCGACTTTTGTTTTCTTTTTATTGTTTTTCAAAAAGTCCTTTGAAAATTGTTTAAAAGTGTTGCACCTAGTTTGCCGTTGGTACGGTAGCGGCCTCGGCAGCCATGTTTGACTTGTGACTTCAAATTTATCATTTTCGTTGCATCGACTTCCTGTGTTATTATGTTCCAACACATTTACATGGGACTGTATGAATAGTATATTTAGTATATTATCTTTTATCTCTATCACAAATCGATCTGTTTGCATAACTAACAATGACAAAATAAGACCAAAAATAACCTTTAACCTAACGCTAACTTAAACTAATCTAACTAAAGATTTAAAAAAACTGACATCCTATAATTTGCGTTTGGCCCAAATACGTCTAAGGGCATTGATTCGTTGAAAATTAACGTATGTTTCCACTGCGCATTTACGAAATATGTTATAGTTATCACTGTCATTCTCTTTGAATAAAAAAGAGATGACTATATGTTTCGTGGTTTGATGTTGCTAATGTATTTCTCTGTTTCACAGATAGCAGCTCTGAAGAAGTTAAACGAAGAATTACAAGCAACACTGCAAAATGAGGTAAGAAAATTTCGCATTTGTAAAAAAATCCGTCTACGTGTTCCATCAATTTCATCAAGATCAATGCAGCCGTTCTGATACCTTCTAACAAACATCCATCTATCTAAACATTCGCATATATCTTATCTTATATCTTTAATCAATTCTTTATTGGAATCTCTGAATCGGCTCCAACGATTTTCATAAAATTTAGTATTTAGGGTGTCTGGGGGGCAATAAATCGATCTAGATAGGAATCATTTTTAGAAAATGTCATTTTATTCGTGTTTTATCGATAATCAACTTAAATATAAAATTAACTTTTTCTATCGGTAAGATCGAAAAATATTATTCATATTTCATCATTTTATTAGTAATTCGTACATAAATATAATTTCCAAAAAAACACAATTTGAAAAAAAAACCAAGCAAAGCTCGGTCATGCAGGTACTAATATTAATAAGATATTATAATACAAAAGTTAATATATTTGAATAGTATTCGATACTTGGTAGAGTTGTGGGCGATAAATGTATTGATCCGTGATATGGCATCATATAAATTCGATTGATAACACTCGTAGGGTCTTTGTTATTGCCTACTCTCTGACAGATACAGACAAAGGTACGTGCATTTTGTTTTATTATGCGTTTACACTGTCCCAACTTTGGTAGAAATATTGTATACTCATAAACTCTTGACAACACATTGGACTTGGCCTTTTTTAAATATTTTAAACATCTCGCGTCTTTGCCAATTAAACCAGAAATAAAATGTTTTAATATCATAATTCCCGATTAAACTATACCGAATTTTTATATTTGATGCATTTATTTTCTTTAAGCTGTCGGTCGCGACTCCGTCCTAGCGGATGTAAAAAACTTAATTAGTAGCCTATGTGTTCTTCCAGATTATGTTCTACATCTATGCTATATGTCAGCTAGATCCATGCAGCCATTCTGGAAATACCTTTTCGAAAACATGCATCCATGCACTCATTCGGTTTTTTAATATTAGTAAGATTAAACGCAAAATAGTACCTTTCACTTCGGATTTGAAAAAAAATCACAATTAGGTTAAAAAAATCGAATCAATAATAACATATAGGAGCGTCGATGGCTCAAGAGTGCTTGACTTGACTTGCAATTTGCAGGTCCTGGTTTCAAATCCCGCCACGTATTAATGTGTTTTTTCGATTTCCGATTTTATATATGTACATTTACCCGACGTTCTTACGGTGAAAGAAAACATCGTGATGCTGCACATATCTGAGAAGAAATTCAAAGATATGTGTGAAGTCAACCAACCCGCGATAGGCCAGCGTGGTTGACTGTGGTCTAATCAAACTTAACTTAGGGTAGGCTCCGAGCTCCTCGGTGGGGACGTATATTGAGCTGATGATGAATAACATATATAAATGTATATATAAAATAAATATGAAAATGACACACTGTATGCACATTTGGATTATACAGTTGCATATGCATAGGGCACGGTGTCAACGGATGTCACCTTTGATTTTTTTTTAAATTAAATACCGAACACACTATTAAGTAAGGTTAGTTTTGTATAAAAATGTAACTTATTGATGTAATGGATAAAAAGAACTAAAGATCCTTGAATTTGTTAATAAATAAAGCTTAAGAAGCGCCAATAGTTTACGAGTTAAATTGCTCGACTGTTTGTGTTAGTAGATTCGAATCCGGCTCTTGCAAATTTCAGTAATTCCAATCCGGACTGTTTACTTTGTATATAAGATTATATAATCGTTAACAATAAACTTCGTAATTATTACCTATATTATAAATGATAGTTATCGATCAATAGATGGATGGATGTTTGTTTAAATGTATCTCCAGAACGGATGTATGGATCTCGCTGAAAAAACAAATAGGCTAAGTGTAATAATTCAACGCGGACGAAGTCGCGTACAGATAGTTGTATAATCAGTGAATTTAAGGTAGTCTCATTTTACTCATATTATTTAATGAAATTAGTTTTAGCATTTTTAATTTAGTAGTAAAGACGTCCTAATTTCCACAATCCTCTCTGCCTTCAATCTCTTAAAGAGACTTATTTATTTTAGTTTGTTTGACAATTTTTATGTTACTGTGCTATAAAATGTTAAAAAACTTTAATGACGGACCCATAAAATGTTTTTTTTATTAATCAGGTTATTCGTACTATTATACTACCCCTTCGCTTAAAAAGTTTTTTATTTATTTATATGTAAATTCAATATCGCTTAAGTTAGATAAATGTCCTATTGTTATCAAGCGGTAAATAATTAAAAAGCGGTGTAGTATATAAAAGGTATATATGTATGCCGCGTTGCATTTCACGAAGGCTCCACCGCGACAGCGCCCCCCCACTGGTGTGTGTGAAGGCGTCAACTGGTGCGCAAGCGCCGCCTCGACGACCAGTTGCGATACGACCATCGTAGACAACAGACGTCTTGAAAGTTATTTTTTTTTTATTTAAGCTTTTAAGTGCGACCCAAGTTCAAATAAGGTTATCCGTTCCGTTTGCAGGATATCCACGTTTGGTGAGTTTTTTTTTTTAATTTGTAATTTGGCGTTTTTTTTATCTGAGTCACAAAGTGTGACAAAGTATTAGGCATTTCTTACAATGTAAGTTAAGTAATATTAGTCAATGGATTTAACCTGTAAGGATTTCAACAGCGTGACTAATGGAAATATTTTAGTCTTTATGTCTATGGAAATAAGAGCTATTTCAAATGTAAAGCATTTGTAAGTGTTAACATATTTCGTAGCTGATAGCAAAGGTGTACATTACAAAGCAAACATGCATGAATCATTTTCTAACTGGACTGGCATGAAAGAATTTCAACATTGCGTTTAAAAAAAAAACTTGAGAATTCGAATTTTCCCTCCATTTTTATAAAAAGTGAACAATCAGAATAAGATCATAACTTCTTGCTTTCGGAACATGTAGTCGGGTTCAAGCATTTTATTTTTAAACGTATTTTTTTTCTTTTATTATAAATTCATCAAGACTTTAATATCGTAATTAAACGATGCAATTACAATAAAATATTTAAAACATATCCTACATGATACAATCGCTAACAAAGTCCGTTCCACTGTCGAAACACGTGTATAAAACTGTTTTTCTCCCTTAAAAATAAACATAATAATATGTTTAATATTAGTTTTGGGTATTGGAAACTGTCTATTAAAATATGAAGAACCAATTCGTCTAATTATTGACATTTACATTTTTGTAAACCCATTTTCAGAAGCATTAGTAAACCATTGGTTTCCGAGACTTAAATCTCTGTATAAAACAATCTTATTCCTTGTCATTATCTATGACAAAACGAAGGCTTATGGTCTCAGAAACCCACAGCAAATAATCAATCATATGAAAACGTATAAAAACAAGCCTTACTTTACAAGTCCTTTATTGGTCCAGAAAAAAAACTTAAATAGTAGCCTATTTATTCTTTCAGACAACTTTCTACTTTTATGCTAAATTTCATCGTAATCTATTGAAACGTTCTGCAGATATCTTCCAACAAACATTCGCATTTATAATATTAGTAACATTTAAGTACACCAGCCTTAGGGATTCTTTTGATATATATTTCCCATCATAGTTTACTCACGTCTGTTATAACTTAAACCCGACACGTTTCGATTATAAATTACTTTTATATTCATTTAAAATAGTTCGACGCGTTGACTAAATAACAATTAGTTGAATTTGCATTTAAAACGTACAACGTTAAAGGAAATTTCACTTTTAAAATATACTCAAGTGTTTAATATTTAAAAAAGGTCACACAGGATTAAGACATTCTTTTGTTTAGTTTGAAAAGATATGTTTTGTTTCCCAACATATTTTCTGGAGTTAAGAAAATGACAAAAGTATACTTTTTACCCAAGAAATATTTCAAATTAAACAAAAAAATTGCTTTAAACGTATTAATAATTAAAAGATATTATTATTTGATAAATAACAGTCAAACCAGGATAAACGAGAAACCTTTATAAGCGAGAAAAATTCGCGGTCCCATTGACTCTGGATTATTTAGAATTTCAGATGTTTCTTAAGGTTGTCACTCCGATGGTCATCGGCTCTCTATACGTCCCTACTGAGGGGGCTCGGAGACTACCCTAAGTTAGGGGTAACTAGACCATAGACCGCTTGCCCAGTGCGGTTTGACTTCACACATTTTTGATTTTTTTCGCAGATATGTGCAGGTTACATCAAGATGTACTCCTTCACCGTTACTCGCGTATTACTAAATTAGGAGTTTTACAAAGAAGTACATAAACTTGTGTTAAAGAAAATACTTAATTGAATTTGTAGGCATTTTATGTGTTATTGATATTTTAGAAAAAAAAAGAGAAAATTCTACGTGTATATTATACAATCCAAATGAAACGTTAAAACATGTATCTTTATCTTGTATTCGCGCGTAAAAAATCCCGCCGTTTTCCTGCGCATAGATAATTAAAAGACGTCCTCTTTTTTTTTCTGTGTCGCATAGACAATAGCGTGGATCGCGTGTGACACAAAACTTGTAACTCGATAGTACTTGATACTTGTAAATTGTTTATGGGTATTTAGGTATTCCTCGAATTCAGAAAATGCCCATACACGAACGTCTGTCTAAAGTATCGTTACTTCAAGAAGTCCGTGTACAGCCCTCTAAAAGATTTTCTTGTTGAGAAAACTTTTATCAAGGAAAACATCTAATTTCAAAGGCGAAGACATAAAATTGCCTCGTATTTTGTCGTAATTTTCATTAAACAATGTAGTATTTAGGAGTTAGATTTTTAGTATTCATTGCCTATTGATAATAGTGATGCTAAATTATAGATATTAGAATGCAAGGTAACAATATACTTTATATAGAAGTTGGTGCACTATGGTCGTAAACCTTAGGGTCACGGATAACTTATTGTATGCGCGTTTTACTTTGTACGTGGTTATTTAGTCAATGTTTTAAAGTTGTAAAATTAGGGCCTAAGTATACTTGGACAGTGTTTTAAATACATTTTAGCTTATATTAGTCATAACCATGAATTACGCGTAGACTTTCCGAAATAGAATCTCGACAAAAAGTGCTTATACCGGAAGCAGTTTTGTTGACAAATATTTAAATGTATAATATACTCGTTAATAACCATAATGATGTCCATAATCGGCTGTCAAAGGGTTAAAACACGTGCTTTTCTGCGACCGAACGTATTATTTTAGTCGATTGTTACAATAGAAATCCCACTTTATGTTCTGTTAATAATATTAAAAACTAAAACACGACTGCACTGATCTGAATAAAATTGGTAAAGAATATACAGTCTGGAATAGGGTAAGTGAGATTGTTATAATCCATGCGTAACATTAGTTAGGTGTGTTCTTTGCAACGTAAAATAAATGCACTCTTAACTTATATATATAAAAACAATTGCTGTTCGTTAGTCTCCTTAAAACTAGAGACCGGCTAAACGGATTTATCTTATCTTGTTCTTGAAATGTTCGTCGAAATCTAGGGAAGGTTTAAAAGGTGAGAAAAATTCGGACAATTGCCAGGAAAACCTTTTAGGAACTTTTTTTTAATTCGCGCGGATGAAGTTGTGGGCGACAGCTTGTATGTAATAATATCGTTGTACCTCTATTACACTATTCATGGTTAACATAATTAAGTTTCCAATACGTAATCAATAAGCAACACATATGTTATCGAATGGCATTGACTTAAGCAACAGTACAAACGGACAAGTAGGCGAGTAGTGGTAATTAATTAGATAGATAAGTACTTTTTTTAACACGGGGCCCACGCGCGACCTCTTTTACAGTTCCGGTAAACCAAGCTTATTAAGTTCCAGAGACGATTCGTTATTCGATTGTTTCGTCGAGTGGTACAAAACTAGACCTAGTACCCCGTTTTTATTTTTTTTTCGCTGCTGATATCGACACTTATTTTGAAAATGACATGTTATTTAATTTAAGATTAATATTCTTTCCAATGACTTGATTTTTGTAAATGGATAAGCAGTTGCTTAGAAATGACAGCTCTTGCGTTGTTCCTATTTAACTATTTCAATGTGCCTGTTATAATATGATTTCGAATTCACACCACCGCTACGAACCGCTACCATCAGCGCCAAAATCGCGAAAATCAAATAGGCACAAAATACTTCGTCTTGTAGCCAGTCTATTTATAGTACAGTATTCCCAATAGTGTGGGGATTGTGACATTTGGACTTTTCTTATATTACTTGCTAATAGCAGTTTATTCAGCCAGTTATCAACTCATGTTATATCTTTATAGCTTCTTAAAAAATAACAAAAGAATGAGGATCACATTGCCTAGTTAAATGATACACAAATGTGTGTAATGTAGCGGGCAACACCAAAACGCGGCATGTTTCCACAGCTGGTATCCTTTACCGTTTACATTAGCAAGTACAGCTGATTAAACTGACCGTATTATACTATTCTGGCCCTTACTGTTTAAAAGAAAAGACCTGAAATTCGATACATAATGACCAGGTTCAATGCTAGGAGTTCTATTCAGACAATAAAATGGGGTATAACACTTTTAAGTACTTTTATTTGTATTTAATGACCCTCGCTCAGTATAACGAGAAGGTTATAATTTGAAATTATATTTAAGTATTCAAAATATTGTTAATTTTATTATATTTAATAACCTGCAAGCAATGAAACTATCGCAAAACAAATAGAGCATAGCCTAGTCATAGATAACGCGAACGTGACAGTAAAAATGGCGGGAAACTGCGACCGTTACAAGTTTATCGGTTTTTTATCTATAAACATCGGCGGGGCGGTGTCAGTGCTATAATTTCCGATAATTCCATAAGTTTTACGTTTGTTCTGCCACACGACTCAACAGATCGTGCTTTCCACGATAAAATATAAGTGCATTTTTATGTTTTTTTTAATCGTTCAAAACAGGGCAAGGTTTAGTCTATGCTTTACCTAAATTAAAACGGTAACTTATACCGGATTCCGATTCACAACTTGTCCATTGTCTATGGACAAGTTGTCAATCGGAATTTTGTCTAACTGCAATTTATAATCGTATAATAAATTCCAGAAACACCTTTTCTTGTTTAACTATTTATTATAATAAATAATATTAGCTACCCTGATTTTACAATAAATTACTTTATCCATAATTTTCACAAAATAATTTAAAATATGAAAATCTCATAATGGCCGCAATGTACGGAATCCGTAATCCTCTGTTTGGTTTTGCATGAAGGATGGTTGATGCTCCTTTGATGCTTTGACACAGAAGATTTTTTTAAATATATTAAGTTGCATCTTCTGTAAATAAGAAATAAGTTATAGTTATGTAAATCTTTGTTAATGACGTAATGTTCCAACTGCGAATTTTCTACGGTACCATACGCCCACCGTAGCTCATAACTGTCTAACCAAATAGTTAGTTTTTATAATGTACAAAGGAACATGTTTTATTTAAGTTAAATTTAAAATACTCACGTTTGTTTGAAGCTGGAATACTTTTCAGCCATGCGTTTCTATCTCTGTATCGTTACCCAATAATATTTATAATTTTTTTTATTCTATAAATATAAAATTATATTATTTGATATATGATAAGGAGGCATGATCATAAAACCTTTGCCTCGTAAAGAAAAAACAAAAGTAAACTGTATGATTCGTCACGATTCCCGCCAAAATACGCTCGTGGATTACAAGATGGCTGCTATACGATATGGAATATTTTATTGTTTATAATATAACTACATTTACATTAATTCTATAAAGTTAAATCATAATGATAGAAATCATGAGATATTTGTTCACAAATAAAACAAAGCTGTAGGAATTTGACGTCTTTTCTTGTGTTAATGCGGTTTCACGTGTAAAACATGTTGTGGTCATATAATTCTTTATAGACTTTGAATAGCAATAAGTTTATTGCATATGTTTCACCTATGGAAACGTAACGTTACAGTTATAAATAATAAAGTGCAGAGTACGCGAAGTATCGATTTTCATTTTACAAACGTCGCCACTTTTCTGTAATATGAGTTACTTGCGAAATACATATAATATTGTTTAATTTTCAATAAGCTTTTAATAATGTACAAGATATATAGTATGGTCATAGATGTCGATGTAAAATATTTACAGTTCATTGTTTTCTTACTTCTGAATTCTTTTTAATTATATTGTAAACTAGATAATACCCCAGAGTTTAGGAGGATGATGAACTTACTTTACTTATTTGTAAATTTTTCAAATTCTGCAGAACGACAAATATATATTCATGCCAACTTTCAAACCCCTTTTATAGATAGTTTTATGTTTCAAACTTCACTTTTCTTGCTTAATTCCTAAGTTGTTTACTCTGAGTCACTTATTTATTTGCCACATTTTGGTTTAAATGTATCGAATCATAGGTCATACAACCGATCGACCTGACCCCTATTATATGGTAATATACGTTGACGACGGACTGATGGATTAAAATATTTAAAGCGTCTGCCCGCTTACAAATTCAAATTCGGCCATTTTGTCAATGCAATGACCAAGTTATTTTCCCGCTCTTTTGTTTTATGGTTATAATTTTTCTTCTTTTTTTTTCGGTAAGGTTTTTGTTTCGGCCAGTTCGTTGACTTTAGAACAAAGAGGTTATGTGTTTTAAATATTATTTATTACTTGACTAAAATAAATTTGTGTTTAAAAAGTCATTTTATCACTGTAAAACTTAAAACATGATTGTTTAGAATGAAAGCATACTTTTACAAAAACGCGTTTCTTTTTGCAACAATTTGAATACAACAGTTTTAAGTGAAGAATATTGCTTAATGTCATAAATTGTAAAAATTTCTTTTTACGCCGAAATGTGCCGGATATCCGAATGTCCACTTTGACCATAGCTGGCATGATGGATATGCTTACCATAAACAATGCGGAAACATCACAAATTGCCTTAAAATTGTTTTAAAATGTAACCAAAAAGTGTTGCTAACACTATCAGGTCGCAGTCGTTGCCCCGACTAAGCAAACACCAACTGAGTAAATAATAAGGTAGAATGTTTTAGATATGCCGACGTAGGGCAACACCGACGCTTTTGAAACGATTCAATCCCTTGTTTGCGTTTACGTTTTTAGAGCGTTTATAGTTTGCTTGAATTGCTTTTTTTGTTTCGACATAGATATAAAAATATTAAATGTGACTAATATTATAAATGCGAAAGATTACATGGAAGGATTTATGGATGTATGTTTGTTAGAAGGTATCTTCACAATGGTTTAACGGATCTCGGTGAAATTTGGCTTTGATGTAGTCCACAGCCTGAAAGAACACAAAGGCTACGTCGCAAAACTTTTTTATAATTCCGTGCAGACGGAGTCGCGGGCCGAAGCTAGCCTATTCATAATTTTGTTGCTTATTGTCGATCAGATAATCATTGCCTTAGACTAGTCAGCTAACTTTAGAACTTTAAAAATTTAATCGAGTCGAAATGGCAAACGCTTAATCGATGGAAAAGTTCTAGAAGCCTTTCTGGCTCGATGAAAGTGGCGCTTTTTTGCGGTAAGTTCTGTCAGATAATATGAAAATTGACTCAAAGAGACATGACACAACTCTCCGATAAGGATGTTGTGACAATTATCTAGTTTCAATTTTCCCCAATTACGTATCTCTTCTTTGATAACATATCGTCAGTTCAGATTTTATTCAAGCACAGGTTTCTATATAAATTTAATAGAAAGAAGTGTTTCCAAGAAAGATGAGATGAAGTGAGCCGGTTTTAACAGAAGCATCCTCGGAAGCAAAGCAGTATTGGTTAATGTTATGGTTTCACAGTACATCACAGTGGCGTAGCACTAGTGATGTACCTTACCAAACTATCACACTGTCGATATCGATAATACTAACGAATTTCTATAACGTTAAACGTTCCTGTATGACACCAGGTGTTCTTTTCTGTGTGGGGATCATTACTATTACATATACCTTGTTTATTTACTATAGATACTAATGCTTGACCATGATTTTACCACTGTCTGATTGTCCCACTCTTCCCTTGTAAGTATCCCATGTCTTCATTTTATATTGAAGTTGTTTTGTTTTAATTTAATTAAAACGAGTTCTTGATATGTCAGCATAGAAATTAGTATTCAATTTACGTGTACGCTAGGAGTTGTAATCGTTGATCTAAACAGCGACCCGCAGGCGTACCACGCACCCGCGGCCCGTATGTTTAGTGATGTGACACGTGCCACTGAATCGCGCATAGTATCAGTTTTTTCAACCGGTTATTTTATTATCTCACGGTAGTTAACTAGCTAGCGGTTACCTTAAATCGTAGTTTAGTTACTCGCTACATTTCTTTGTTTGATCTTAGTCGAATAGAAAAGATGACAATATCGAAAGTTATTATCAGCTCCATAGATTTTTGACTTTTCGATTAGCAGTAACTCTAGCAAGGTCAAGCTACAATACTATTGTAAACAAGCTTAGCTGAGAAAATGAGAAAAAAAAATTGTAATATTGGATTTGATCCTAACAATAGACTATCACTTTATATCTTAACTTAAGTTGTCAAGTCTCGTTTCCGTTCGGTGACATGTTACGGATGATTAATAATGCAAATTAGCGTTTATCGATTAACTTGTAACCGGTTTTATGAAATATTTTAATTGAATCCTACATTTATCTGTTAATACAAGTAAAGTCACACTCCAATAACTTTATTCAAAGACAAAAAGATAATATTACACGACGATGAAAATGTTACATGAAAATTCATTAATAAGTAATAAAAAGAAGATTATTTCTCATCGTCAAAGAGATATTTTAGTTTATTTAAACCCAGAAGTATTAATATAAGAGAAAACAACGTGCAGTTTCAAACACCTCTAACCTCGTAATACAAACATATGCATATTTATTTCGAGACAGGTATGTATTCTTACAAGTGATAATTATTGCTTCTTTAACATACCAATACATAACCATTCATCTTATTCGATACTTGTCATGTTCTTTGTTATTTGACGGAAGACGCCATCTTGCGACGCCATCTTTCTCCGGGCGTAAAATGACTGATAAAAGTTTTAATACGACAATATTATAATGTTACAAGATCCTTGTCGGTGTATGGCTGTCTTGTCGGTCATTTTATATGTCGGTTTTTAGGTACATGTAAGCACTGTCGGTGATATAAAAATGTGTCGCCACTTTCGTGCAAGAAAAAAACACCGGTATGTCAGAAAAAGTTTGCATCAACGTGTTCTGGAATCTTTTGGATATAAATACATTTTTAAGTCTTTGTTCATTGTCCTACTGACAGTATTGACCTACCGCAAGATATGAATTAAAATATCAAAAAGTTTCGTTCCAAGTAACGTCAGAAAGTGGACATAGGAGATAAGCAACAAAAGGTAGAAATAGATTACATCACTAACAAATGCGTACAGGCCATCCTTGCGACACTGTTCCAAAGATACGTGAAATTTGAATTTATTTGAATGACAATGTGACGCGTATTTACTTGGTAATGTTGCCTCATTGTGGTTGAGAGGTTACGCCGGGTTAGCTGACGAAATACTTGGTTTTGTGATTTTCAAGTTGTACCGGAGAAAGCGTGCGTTTTTCTGGACGAAGTACGCGGGAAATGCAATGCGGTGATGATTATTTACTCTATAATTTTTATTCTTATATTAGGGAGTGTTTTCGTTTATTTTGTAGATGAAATATTATATCTTAACCTACTAGTCTTTTCTTAATTCACATCCATATTTTATTCCCCCTAGACCTAGAACCTTCTCAAATTGTCTTTTCTTTATAAAATTTTCAATTGTCAAAAAATTCGCATATCTGTGAAGAAAACATTAAAGTAGTAAGTTATTTATATTAGTTGTTTGATAACTATTAAAGTTATAAATGAATAATTTTACGTATACCTCATGTTCCTTTGTCCAACAAAAAAACAGCCCACCCACAAGTTTCACCTCTGAGTTATTCGATAAGCAAATATGACATCCTCGCGAAACCTTTACCGCTGCACTAAAAAAAACCAGTGACGCTGTTTGTAGATACCTTTGTAACCCCTTTCTCTAATAGTCGACAAAAAATTACGTCATAAATTTTTATGGACTACAATTTTTCAACTATTTGTTGGAACAAAGTATTGGCTAAATGTTTAATACCATAAATGAAAAGTGTAGCAATATTTAAGACTTTTAATAATTTCAAATGTGAAACCAAGAAGATGACTGTCAAAATAACATCTGATTAAAATGTTTTAAACCTGAAAATACTTCTCCTGCCAGTCGAGACAGTTGTTTTTGTAAAAACCATGAATTCATGAGCAATAAAGATTACCTTTGAAGAATTCTTTGGCATAGTCCTACTCTATATGCAGTGTAAAGGCTCTCTTGGAAATTGTTCCATTTCTACGGGGTCCTGTAACCCCGGAAGGTTCTAGTTCCAGGTTCATTGGCTCAGAATAATAGCAATCTGTAACACGATATGGTAACAATAAATCTTTTAATGGCACGGAAGTATACACTGTGTCGTTAAATAAACCCTTTGTATTACTGTCCCACTCTAATAGTTCTGTCTCGCTCGCACTTTAAAACAAAAGCACACTTCTACTACGAAGAAACTTAAAAGAAATGGATCAAAATTAATAATTTTTGAAATAATTGGAAAATATCGTTTTATCGTTTCACATCCCTAAAACCGGTTCATTGATTTAGGTAGCTGTCTAAATCTGTAACTAACTAAATAATAAAAAGAAATGCCTAGTATACCTTTTCAGCTTGAATCGCTTTAATATTAATGTGCTACAGATGTCCGCTAGATGGCGATGAACTTTAGCCTATATTCGCTTTCCCGCCATACGCGCCACCATCTTGAATCGGTTATTAGGCATCCAGAATGTTTACAGATCTGCAGGTTTAATGAACCCAGTTGGGCATACTTTTGGAAATTTTAATTCTTCTGTTTTACTTTTTTGTACATCGCCTACTCTGTCCTTCAAAGGCTGGCAAGGTATCTGCAACCATCTTACTAATATTAATGTTTTGATAGATGGATGTTTGTTAGAAGGTATCTTCAAAACGGCTGCATAGATCTCGCGAAAATTTGACATAGCCTGGGGAACATATTAAAATTCCTTTTTTTGGCAGAAATGCGGGCGACAGCTTGTATATTATAAAAATAGTATATAAAACATTTTGTGTACATGTATGTTGACATAGAAGATCTATTTAACATATAATGGCATGCGACGTGCGGTTACGTGCTGAGTAACTGTACGATATCGGATTCTGAGGTTACTCCTGTCCTATTATTGGACAACATTCACTTACGCTGACCTGTCAAATTTATTGACATCGATGGGTGTGAAACATGGCTTAGTTATTAATCTGATGGATCAAGATTCGATTCTAATTATACAACGTCTTGTCTCTCTTTACTTTCTTCTTACTAATAAAATAAATGCGAATGTTTAGAAGGATGGATATTTGTTCGAAGGTAACTCCAGAGCAGCTCAACGGATGTTGATAAAATTTGGCACAGATCCATAATCTGGAAGAACTATAAACTAAGTTTTTGTTTTAATTTAGTATGGTATGGTAGAGTAGCGGGTAAAATCTTATACTATAAAAAGGCATATATTTATTTATTTATACGTCCTGTCTGTCCTCGGCGGTATTTCCAAACCAATGCGACTTAGGGACCTTCAAGAAGCGAGCATACCATTTCCTTAAAGGCCGGCAACGCATCTACAGTTCCTCTGGTGTTGCATATGTCCATGGATGTCGTTGATCACGTCGGTGTTCCCGCCGCTCGTTTGCTCCCTTCTCTTATAAAAAAAAAGATATTTATAAAATCTTATTTAATATAATTTTACAATATTATTTCTTACTTCTCTTTAACTTTCACAACATATATTTATCAATTCTTTCATCATTTTAATATCTATAAATATAGATAATCATAAAATTTGTTTGTCCGTTTGTCCACATAATCTAACATTGTGAAGTTGCGGTCACGTTAACTATCTTCTGTCGAGTATTATGTGACTTATTACCTACTATGTTCTTTCTTGTCTTCACGACTACACTTGTGTTATTTTAATAGACAACGTTGGTTTAAAAGTAAAATTTATCTCTCTTCCTCTTTCTTATCTTCACAAAAGCATATTGGGATAACAGGGGAGAGAAATGTCGATGGAAAAAGAATGTTATTTATGAAATAACTGGCTGTCATAAAACTAGTAGCCTATTTGTTCTTCCAGACTATGTTCTACATCTACGCCAAATTTTATAGAAATCTGTTAAGTCGTTTTGGAGATACCTTCAAACAAACATCCATCCATTCATCTAAACATTCGCATTTATAATATTAGTAAGATGCACTACTTGATTGTGTAACAATGAATATCCTTAATTATAAAAATGAAGGTAAAAGGGCAAGATGTTGAAGCCTACGATCATTTTTTGTAAGAAAGGTGTAATTTTTTTTCCATCTTATAGCTAAACAAATATCAAGTTTGTCTCTTGGTTTAACAATAGTTGTACATAAAAGCTTTGAACACTGACACGCTAACTGTACATGACAGTACAATGATTACGCGTAATGTACATCCCTGACCGATTTGATGCTTCATGGGCGACGAGATATTTACACCTGACGATACGGACACGGTACGACAAAGGAGGGACCCGATGATACTTATAATCAACGATTGGCAGGAAGATTTTATTATATACTAAAATATTTTTATTTATTTATAATTATTAGGTAAAATTAAAATATTAAAATAATATTATTATTAAGCAAACATGCGTCTCATCGACATTGGCCGTTTACGTAACATCACTATTGTAACAAACAAAAATAAACGATAATGAATCATATGTCAGTCAAATAAGGTGCTATTTCCAACACCAATACATTTACAGTTCCGCCCTTCTGATAATAGACGTAGCTAAGTTTTTACTGTTTTCTATTACAATGAGAAAATTTGTCGCCCGTACGACCTCCATTACCTGCATACAATAAGCAACATTGCATTCCCTTGTCATTCGAAAATCGATCGTATTCAAATAAAGATAAAGTTAAAATTCCATTGCAATATCTATCAGTGATAGCGATATTTGAAACTAAACTCTATTGCTTAGAAAATCAAATAGATAATCGCTTAAGAACACATGTAACCGTCACGGTAATGCAGACGCGAAGGACATACAGTCATGAAATTGACTCTGGTCGATTATGAATGATGAGTTATGTATATTGAAGGTAACGTTTGTTCTAGTATTATTTGTCATGTCCTAGATAAATGTATCAATTAAATAAATACATACAAAATAAAAAAATATATATACGTCCAAAGTGTAACGCGCTTCGTACACAAGGCCGTAAATTGTCGAAGCTAATATTTTATGGTTGCGTCGTGCAACGTTGAATTCGTCGACGCAAGTGTATTCGGGTAGAGGCATAGCGACGACTACATGTCAATTGTATAGAATTTCCCTGACATCTTGAAAATTGCACAGAAATTTCTAACGATTTTGGCGATGAAAGCTAGAAATATCCGCGACGCGCTGTGTTCGACAACCAAAAACATTGTATTGCGTTAGTCACTTAAAATCGCCGGGTTTCGAAGATTTACGATGCCTTGTGACAAAGGGCCTAATGCCTTTCTATGCTACTAATTGGTGATGAGCCAAAAAATCACCTAATCATCTGTTCAAATTCAAATATACACTTTACAGTTTACACCATTCTTTTCACTAATGACAATTGGACGTGAAGTGTTATATTTATTAGTCATAGGAGATGTAACTATTTTCGTGCAAGTACCTTTAAGATGTTATGAAAATTTGCTATACTACCTCAGGTTTAAATAAAATATGACCTTAAATTACCTAACTGCAGCTTTAAATACTCATCAAGATGGTATGCTTCAAAAGAAACCGTTTTAAATTTTGTTTGCGTAAATCGTCATTATAATAGACTATAGAGCTATCTTATGTCTATGAATATAATCGACAAATCAAAACATTTCTATTCAATGTCCATCCTTAGTCATAACATGGCTCAGCTACACCTGCCTACTGTTATGAAAACCCACATCCTAGCTGACCGCCTGGCATTACGACCGCATTGTTACGATACCTTTGCCTTTTTTCTTTTTTTTAATTACGTACCTATTACGAATAGTTTGACATCGAATACAGTTTCCCGCCGTAATTGCGACCGTTTGACAGTTGCGTTGATTAATCAGTGAACTTTTTTTTCATTGTGCAGTTTGAAGTTTGCGTATTTTTTATTTTGTGCCAGTGATATGTTGAGATGAAGTGTACAGTGAGTTTTTAATAATGAAATAACTATTTTTTAAATTCTTATTTAATTTAGAAAGAAAAATTTTGTTTAAATTCGTTATTTTTAGCTTCTAAGATTAAAAAAAAAATAATCGTGTTGCTAGTGATGGAATAAAATATTATAATCTATACCGCAATTAATGTCGTGAGTGATTACAATTGAAAGTTTTATTAAAAGCTGAATTCCATTCGTAGGCATAAAGCATGCAGGATACAACTGCCAGTATCCAGAGCATGATAATGACCATACGCTGACATTAACAACCAACGGTGTGTGTCAGTATTATTACCAAATAAAAAATCAATTTGATAGATAAATCTATCGCATATCTTTTTTCAATTTTATAAAAATCACTTATAATATAATATGGATTTGTTCTTTTTATGATTTAATAAAACTACCGTCACCAATTTGAATCATATTATACTTCCAATAGTTTATTGTGTACGGAAATATTGAAAACAAAAGCGATTATGAAAGCGTGTTGTGATTACGAACAAAATAATGACATAACTGGCTGAATGGTTCCTGAGCCTTTGCCTACTCGCTGTCATTCTATATTGTTTTATATTTTTTAATTATCCTTTGCGTTCGGAAATTGCAATAAGTGTTTCAGTGTTTTGGAATAATTAAAGTGATTGAAATAATAATAAATTGAAGGAAACTGTGACTTTGCGTAGTGTTTTATTCAATTAATGTTTGGTATAAGGTGCGATACAAAAGGAACAGAATTTGTAAGACGGTGGACATTTAAAAAACAAAATGATTTTAATGTTGGCAACAGTTTTGCAACTGATACATTTTGCAATTGCGTCATTTCCTTTTATGGAATATAAGGAGGTAAAGTATTTAATTTATACCATTCTTTGACGTATTATAATTAGCATATTAATAATTGAATTTGCAGCTGTAATTATGACGAACCTTTGTTTAATATATTGTTTAAAATATGTAATCAACTACTTATATTTAACCTTTTTGTACACTTTTTATTATATTTATAAATTATCTGTAATTTCTAGTAAAATTCAATAAAAATTTAATTCCAGTAGAAACTTTTGCAACTAGTTTAAAAATTAGTATTTACTAATAATCGTTGTCCAGAAAAATAGTTGGCAATTTAAAACATATTCCGATTCGTCGTCTCGCAATACCTTCGTTAGAAAAACTACATAATCTTGAGGCTAATTCATGTGCATGTAATTAAGAATAGCCGGTATGTAATTATGAATTGTTAGGGAATGTACACAAGTGCTACACTATTGAAGATATTTACTTATCGACACGTAATTAAAAGACGTTTTTTTTATACAAACTATAGTCACAAGTGCGAATCTTCTTGAAGCATTTCGATAAAAAAAATTATACGATAAGGTGGTAAAAGAGCAGGCGCTCATAGGCATCCGCAAATCAGATGCTTTATATACTTTTAATCGACAAAGTACCCCTACTATCCCCATATACACGTACAGAAAGAGTTTATTTCCTCTCCCTAAAAGTCTCCTCCTCGGTCATCCACATTCCTAACCAACTTTTCACTATAAGAAAAGGGTGGGAAGTCAAGATAACTAAAATTAGACCTTCAGCATGCACTTATCAGACGAAACACGGAATTGTTTTCGCTTGACGCCTGTCTTCTGTATGGTCGTGGTATTGCACCGGGCAATTCAATAGATGTTGTTGCTGGCATCTACCACTGTTATAATATTAATTCTTACTCTTGCTAATATTATAAATGCGAATGTTTATATGGACGGATGTCGCAGAAATTTGGCGTACATATAGAACATAATCTGAAAGAAGTCAAAGGCTTCTTATAATTTTTTAATTCCGCGCGGGCGACAGCTATATAAATCTATTGCATCTAGTATTGAACATGCTAGTGTGTACCAGCTTTATTGGCTGTCAATGATGATTATGACGATTGTATAAGCGGTCGCAAAGCGGCCAAGGCTGGGGGCGTTAGTGTCGCCTCTGTGTTTAACTTATCTGTGCTAATGATCTGCATATTTCTCTATATGTTTATAAGATTTTTTTTGTTTAATTTAGTTGAATGTTTAATAATTTTTTTGCATAAAATATCAGGAATATCAGCGTAATATTTATCATCTTTAAGGTTACGTTTTTTTTCTCATTTCATCGTTCTCCGGTATATTCTAGACCACCGCGACTCCGTCCGCGCGCAATTAAAAAAATCTTCTGTACCTAATTTCATCAAGATCCGTTGAGCCGTTCCGGAGATACGTTCAAACAAACATACATCCATCCATCTAAACATTCTCATTTATATTAGTAAGATTAGAAAGATATCGCAATGTAATTAAATATTTATTGCAAAATTTAGATTTTATTGCACACTAAGGTCTTTCTTTAGTGTAGATTTATCATCAAGCATATAAAAAATTATATCATAATTCTTTTGTATCACTAATACATATAACAACATATAAATACAAGCAAGATACAAAGCTATAAGGTATAGGAGCCTAGAGTTTACGAACCATTGTACCCGCACGTTCAGGTCTCCGTAGGAACGTAATAATATTTGATCGATATAAATAACACAATACTAATGAACTAACGTTGTTCAACTGTTACACTTCCTATTGAATAATTTATTAAGAACTAACTGCCGCCCGCGACTCCGTCCGCGCGTAAAAAAAACATAATTGGTAGCCTAAGTGTTCTTTTAGATTATGTTCTATATGTATGCCAAATCTCATCATTATCCGTTCAGACGTTCTGGAGATACATTCTAACAAACATTCGCATTTATAATATTAGTTAGATTTTATATAGACGTAAATGTTTTTTAAGAGAAATAAACATAAAAGGCATTCGTAAAAGTAAGCGTAAGGTCTTGTCGTAAAAAATTTAACTATTCCAGCCGTGGTCTTTTTGACTGGTCCGAAGACTAGACGACTAAACACGAGTGATGTTTGAATTAAACAATCCATATGCTTGGATTAACGTCTGTGATATAGCAACCCTAAGTGTGGCTCCAAGTGAAAACTGTATAACTCTAAAACTGCAAATACAAATGACAATAGTTGAAATATTCCTAGTATACATATATCCCGTTATTTCGTTTGACTCCGGTTTGGAGTTAACTCCAGTCACAGCGGGGCCTAATGCCTGATAATGTTCACTGATAACGTATCTTAATCCTTAACTATGTTATACAAACACCGACAACGCTTCGTGTAGACCCCGCATACATGTTTCCTAAGAATAGACTTGGTATTTTAATTCTTTGGCTTGTTACGTTTGGTATGCGGACGGGCGCTTATTTTACGCTCAAACGCGATCAAATAGAACAATTGCATTTCTATGTATATTTATACGGTAACGCTTTAAAAACGCAACGCTTTTTCATCGCGTAGTTGCATTTTAAGCACTGAGCAAAGGAAACAAGAGTTATCGTTAAGCTTTCATCACTTAAGAGACGCCAACGCAGAGATTGAACGCGGCATAAAAAAAACGCCCGTACGTATGCAGGCTTAGTGTGCTATTGATGGTAACCAAAGCCCTAAACTTTAACTCATAATCTATATATATATAAAAGAAAGTCGTGTTAGTTACACTATTTATAACTCAAGAACGGCTTTACCGATATGCCTGAAAATTGTTGAGGAGGTACCTTAGAGCCAGGAGACGGACATAGGATACTATTTATTCTTTGTCTAACTTACTAATATTATAAATGCGAATGTTTAGATGGATGGGTGGGCTGCACTAATTAAGTTTTTTATATATCCACACGCTCGGAGTCGCGGGCGACAGCTAGTTAGTGATAAAATATTATATATATAATAGTAAGTATTTTAAAGTCTATAGCAATAATAAACCTTCCAGTATGTGCTGATTCTCTGTTTCATCAAATGAATAATGTGTTTGATAGATAAATCTAGTCTTTGGTGAGCGTAGAAAAGTTTTATAACTCTAAATCAGTCTTATAGCGTTGACTACAAGCCGACGTTGACACAAAAATCCTTTAAGACCATGTTACTAATAGAGTAAGAGGTTGTGACAAGATTATAATCATTGCAATTGTGTGATAAGATAACTGAAACATGTTTCGTACATTACGATAACACGATCCATTACAAATGACGATTTAATGACTTCATAGCAGTTCACATTGGTGAAACATTCACTTTAAAACATGCATCCGATTACAAGACAATTTCGATTGAACTTGTTTTAACTCTGTTTCATTTGGTATATAATATATTTATTTACTTGAATATGTAACATGTAAATGACATCGCGAATGTTATCGTTTTCACGCCTCACTTGTTAAAGAGGAAACGAAAGACTAGTTACTGCCTACACTCGTTTAACTTACTAATTAGTCGTGGTAAGTCATTAAGATAGGCATATCGATCTAAAGGTTGGGTTACATGTGGAAGTTTACCGAAACTTTAGGTAAATTGTATTTATTTTTGCCTGAATGTAGGGTATTTTAGAAAGTATGTACGGGAACATTATAAGGTGTCAATTGTCCCGGTATTTTATAAGGATATGTGGTGCTACTAACTTTTTCTTTTTTAATAATTACTAGTTGCCAGTATTACATGGGATGACATACAATGTGTGCACGTTTGATTGCATGTGCTATGCCAGCGAGGTTAATAGTACCCGCATATCGACCTTGTCCTCTTGCGCGCTCAGTGGAACGAACCTACACACTATCTTGTGAGAGACTCATTAAGAATTGTAATTAAACGTCTATACTTTATCTATAATAGTTTTGTCGAAGGTAAAATTAACGAATAAATATAGAAAACAATTTTAACACGAAGTATTGAGTTGCCGAAAATGGTCCTTCGTGAGGATAACTAATAATTTATACATGGTCTGTGTAATTTTGTATCTGTTCAACATGTTTCAGTCACACGCTTCACTTAACTTTACCCATACGTTGTGCCTTACTCGTAGAGGCATTAAAAAGCGACCTGATAACGTATCTTGTTTGAACAGACACTCGCATCGGTGAACAGCACACCGCATCGCATATAGTATATAATATTATACAAGTAAAGTACAGACCGCTTTAACTTGCGTGCCACACTGTATATGACCCCTACCACCTAATTATACACTGCCTTACGAGGTTTCGTTATATTTGCTTAACATATTGCATTAGTGGATAAAGATAAAATGGCGACTATTTTAACATAAGGTGTATCTTCACTGACATACAAACTTGTAAAAGGAAATAAAGTTCACAGTAACTCAAGAAAATTATCTAGAATTTATCGCTGTTAATATTGTATTACTTAAAAATCAAATATATTCAGTAATATCTCAAGTATCTTTTACTTAATATCAAATTTAAAAGTAAGATAAGATTATTCAATGATTACTTGAAGTATCGTTTTATCATATGACATCTTTTATAGCCATTTCTTTTTCTTTCCAGAGAGTATCCAAGAAGAATGGCTTCAGAGAAGAAGAAACCACATGGTATTGGGACCCACCGTCGCAGTCAACTGAACCCATTGACCATGATGTTGAAAATCAATACAAAATGCACATACGCACGCTACAAGAAGAACTATCCGCCATGAAACAGCGTAGAGATAGAAAGGAATCGGAACATCCTAATGAAGTGTTACGTCTTAAAGAAGAGAATAATAATCTCATCAAAAACTTGGAGGATTTAGATAGTCAGCATCGCCAGGCCATGGACAAACTTCTAACTTTGAAGAGAGACTTGCAACATAACTTTGAGGTCCTTAAAAAAGAACACGCAGATCTAAAAAATGCAAATGAGGAATACGCAAATGAAGTCAAAGGTTTGATTTTTAAAATAAATGAACGTGATAAAGAAATTGCTCGGTTAAAACAGTTTTGTACCGATTATGATACTTTGGCACATAAGTATCAAAATCTAGAAAGGATACATATGTTATTAAAAGAAAATGCGGAGAAATTTCAAGAAGAAAACCAAGATTTACATGAAGAAATTTTCAAGTTACAAGAACAAGTTACCAGATTGGAACACGACGCTGAACTACATTTTCATGAACCGGAGACTACTGGCACCGTTTCTAAAGAAAAATATGAAGAATTATTGATGCAATACAACGGTTTAAAAGAAAGAAAAAGTTCCAATGAATTACATCCAGACGAAATAAATATTGATGATAATGCCAAAGTTGTAATAGAAACTTTGAAACGAGATATCCATGATTTGAAACATAAATTAGCTGAACAAGAAATCCATTGTCCGGATAAATCAGATACTAAAGTTGTAAAAGCTGATAAAATCATACAACTTTATAATAGGTACGTAAACTTTGAATTACCTATTGACTACGTGGGAGAAATGCCCTCTGATGATAATCTTGTGATATTTAAAATCGAAAGTGTATTTAAAACTGTCAACTCATTTAAAAAAGAAATCGATATGCTAGGACAATTATTATCTGAAAAGAATCGTAACATAAGTCAATTGCAAACACAAATTGACGATATGACAACTGAAAATGATTTCCTGACCACAGACTTGCAACATTACGAAAGAGAGTTAGATGAAATGAAGAAAAATAATGATTTCCTTCTTTCGGAAATAACGGCCTTAAAGAATTCTTCTAAACTCGAACCAATCATAGAAACACATGAAGATAATTACACTAAACTAGAAACTGAGTTGGCTGACTCTACTAGAATGAACAAAACGTTTGAATCAGAAATAAGAAGGATAGAAAAAGAATTAGTAGAAGTTAAAACAGAGAAGACCAAATTACAAGAAAGTTTAAATGATTTGAAACAAAAATATACATCGATGCTAAATGAACTAGATTTGTGCAAGACTCAGACTAATAATATGGCGGAATTAGAAAATAGTTCAAATGTTATGAACAATGAAAAACTTGTTGATGAAATTGATGCATTGAAGAAGAAATTGAACGCGCTTACTGCTAAAAATGAGCAAAGTGCAATAGACAAACACATTTTAGAAAACGATAAAGTTTTGCTCACAAAAGAAATAGACGATCTTAAAAATAATTTACAATTAAGATTAGGAGAGATTAAAAAAATAGAAATCGAGAATAGCAATCTAAAGTCCAACGTATCAGAACTAATGAAGAAGATTAAGGAATTTGAAGGCAAGTTCGATAAACCAGTCACCACTACTGAGGAGACTTGCTCAACGGATATTGATAATAAAAGTACAGTTGATGACTTAATGTCAGAAAACTTGACTTTAACAACAAGAATCGATGAATTAAATGGTAATTTAAAAACATTAAACACAAGCATGACGGAACTGTTAGCTGAAAATGCTACTCTTAGAAATGATGCTAAATCTCAGATGCAAAAAATCGTATCACTCGAGAAATCAATATCGGAAACTGAAAATGTAGTCAAACAATTTAAAATGATTAGCAAAGATGTAGTTGCTCTTAAAGAAGAGAATGACAGACTTTTACGTTTGAAGGATACTCTAGAAACGGACCTTTTTGCCGCCAACAACAAAATATCTAATCTTGAAGAAGAATTAGGAAAATTGGTGTCGGATCTCAACGAAAAGGATGTCACAATTGATAAACTTCGCACTAACGAAGGGACTATAGAAAAATTGCAAAAAAATATATCATCAAAGGCCCTAGAAATAGAAGCCTTAAACACGGAATATAAAAAGTTAAATGACAAGCTAAGTAAGACGAATGACAACTTAAATCGAAACCAAGACGAGTTAAGTTCATTACATGTGAAGAAGGAAGAGATCGACAAACAGTTGTACGCGTTAAATGACGAAGTTAACCATAAGAACTCAGCTATAGCCATGTTGTCAGATCGTATTGAAAAATTAGAAAAGACGAATCAAGACTACAAATCCATAGTTGAAAAGAAAGAAAAACAAATTAAACAATTAAACCAATCACTTACGGAGCTTACTGAGAAATTGACAACAATTGATACAACTCACCAAAATGACGAATATAAAAAATTGATTGACCAATTAACAGCAATTGGTAAACTAAGTTACGAATTGAACCAACAACTTGAAAATAAGCATAAAGAAATTAATGACTTGGAACATAAAATGGAACAATTTGAAAAAGCACATGTCGAATATCAAAACATTGTGGAACAATCACAGATTGAGAAAGCGAGTCTTATTAATCTAATTAATTTGAAGCATAACGAAAGCTTACAGTATCACAATGAAATTCAAAGATTGAACCTTGTCATATTGGAACAAACCGAGAAACAGAAAAAAATAGTACAAGAAATGGATGCAATCGTGCAGAATAAATCTACGAACTGTACAAATTGTGATAACATTAAAACGTCTCTTAAAGAAAAAGACGAAATGATTGCTAATTTGAATGAAAAAATACAAGATAAAGAAAAACTTAAAGCAGATCTAACCAATGCGGGAGAAACTATTAAAAACTTGACCAAAAGGTGCGAGGATTTAGACAGTAGTCTAACGAATCAACAAGAAATTATAAAGAAATTGACTACAGAAAATGCGCAGGTGATTAAAATTCGTATTTTTATTTCTTACCAAAAACAGTATTACTTAAATTTTTATTCATTATATCATATCTTATTATATCATTATACTTTCAGTTGTTAGAAGAAGAACAGAATTCATCAAAGGAATTGGAACGTTTGAGAGAACATTTAATGGAGATGGAAGAAAACTACACGCAAGATTTAATGACGTCAGAACAAAAGCTGGCAGAATGTCAGATGAGATTGCAACAAGTGGAAGAAAAGGCGAAACATTCCTGCACCGTTTATACTAGCAATAGGTATAAAAACATTTACACTAAATTATATTTGTAAGCTATAATCAAAAAAACTAATCAATACATTTATTTTCAGCATCCGAGCTAATCAAGAAGTTGAAACATATAAAAACCAAATAAAACTGTTGGAAAAACAAAGGGAAGAAGTTCAAGCCAAGTTGAGTGACGCTGAAGATACTAGAATCAGAAGTGAAGCCTCTCTGGCTAATCTCCAAGTTGTACTAGAGCAGTTCCAATTAGGTATTTATATCTCAGACTTCTTAAAAATCAAATAAATCAAATATTTCTATTAATTTACGTCTCCTTCAATTGTAGATTTATTATTATACTATTTTGTATGTATGATTATTTTGTAAGTGAACTTGTCGACAAGCCAGCTTTGTACTAGTAAAAGACAAAATATTAAATTACAGAAAAGGAAAGAGATATAGCCGCTGCTACGGAGAAGTTACAGAAGAAATTGGATGATATGAAATATCAAAACAATAAACAAAAAGAAGAAATAGCGATATTGAATTCAAAGTTGGACGAGTCGTTGGCAGGATTACAGGCGGCCTCAAGATTGGGAGATCAAGTCGAATCGAAAGCTGCACAGATAAATGATTTGAAAGAACAAGGTAAGTCTAGATTTTCATGTTAATTTACAAGCAATGTGTTTTTTTAATGTGTAAATAATTTGTTGACAGATTTAGATATTTAGTAATATATGCACTGAACTATTACAAATGTATAAGATTTGGCATAGAAGTTATTGTATGTTTGTCATTTTTTTTGTCATATTAAGAATGTTGTTTTTTTTTTTAAATATAGTATGTAGTGTGAATACTTTAGCATTTTCGGCTTCTGGCTAAATATCAGCTGGTAATTCTGGGGTTGTTGCCCCCAGGCTATCAGTTGGTATACAGTTAGATGTCGAATTATCTTCAAACTTAGGAACTCGATAGACACACGTAAGTTTTTTCATTAGTTCGCTTTAATTTTGTACTTTGTCAATTGTTAGTGTTGGCTTTTACGTGTGTCTTGTAGTATTTGTTTTGTTGATTTTGCTTTTTTTTGTGACAAGTTTTTATTTAGAATTTCTAAAGTTGTTGAAACTGTAACTTCATTTTTTTGTGATTCATGATTTTTTTTAAATGTTGCTTAAATTTATTTGATTATTTTTTTTTACAAATGTAATTTTTAATGTTTATAAATCTAGTACTATCACCAAGAAGCTTTTGCCTACTTCAGTCTAATCTCATTTGGTAACTGTGAGGCTTTATCACATCGCGGCCGTTACTGACCTGGCCCATTACTGTGTCAAATGTCATGTTGGTAGACAGTGCCGCGATGGACTCAGATTACCATGTGGGGTTTGACTGCAGTTTTGGCTGCACGCCGTGACGTCCTGTGTATATGATTTTATTTTGCTTTATTGTACTTTTTACTGGTCAATATTTTTACATTTCAATGACATACTTTATGATAAAGGATAAATGTATCTGGCTTATAATAAAAGTAAAAATATTGACTTAGCATAGTTTTCATCTTACACACCTGTTTTGTATAGTCTTGCAGCACATATTTTTTGTTTTTATGTTATCGTAGTTGAAAATTTGACCGTTGTAATTTTAAATATCGACATTCCTTAAGTTATTAAAGAACACATTAATTTTCTATACTTTGCCACTATCGATATTATTACAATGTCAAATGTTTTATGTTTATTTTTTAATCTCCTTTATAAGTAAAGTAGCAGAAGCCTTCAGTGTAGCATCATTGCCTCTGAGTATTACTTCAGGTACTGGTGGAATTGGAAAATGGAATCGGCTACGTTGTCTCTTACGGTATTTAAAAACTTTTATTCAGAAATTCTAAACAATTCATTGTTTGGTCGAAAATAAAATTCTCTGGTTCATCTTCTACTTCGATAAATATTGTTATGACTCTTCCTTTACCCTACGTTTCCTATTTCCTACACGTTTTCGCAGTGTCATTTGATTTAACCAGTGTGAGTACTTCGATGTTTGAATCTAGAGTTCTGACCAAACAATCGAAGCTATTGACTGTTGTTGTACCATTTTTATGACTACCGTCAGTGGTGACGTCAGCAGTTCCCCTCCCAGTGGCTGAATAATACTTTGAGGTCGTGTTTGCGTTTTCATCGTGCTGTATGATCCAGTATCAACGCAGATGTAGTGTGCGCATGGTAAGAGTAGATTGTAGACGTAATATGTAATTTAATTTTTTTGTTTTGCCATTTGGCTTGCGTAATTCACTTTTGATATTTCATTTGTATTATAAATGTGTACATTATAGAGTAGTTACATTTGTAAATAGACAAAGTGTTTAATTGAATATGCTTCTATAATAAAATAAAAAAAATCCAGATGAAATAATATGTGTCACATAAAACATTCATAATTTTTTAAATAAAAGATATCTTTCTATCCGAATAAAACAGACAGAAATAATCAATAATTTTAACTTTACATGTTGAGGAAATGTTAATTAATATGCAAAAATTCTCTTACACAATTTCCTCAGTGAGACTCCTGCAGACGTCAGTTGCGATGGCGGAGCAGCGTTATTACAACGCTGTATCAAACCAGCAGGACAAGGTTGACAAGAACTTGGTCAAGAACCTGATCATTAACTACGTGGTGACTGGCGCTAACAGCGTTATCAACAAGTGAGTAACTATATTCACCATAAATCACCGTTTAATAAACGAGTTAGTGCTAGATGCCAAATTTAGGTCCCTTTTTTCTACCCGCCCTTTTTCTAGTCAGGAAAAGATGGCGTTTGCCACCAACTACTATAAAAAAAATAATCTTTGGGGAGTGTATTTATATAATTATATTTTATATATTTCCAGAACCCAGGTCTTGCGCATTCTATCAACAGTGCTAGACTTCAACCAGCAAGAATGTGAAAAGCTAGGTCTTGTTAGGTCCACGACGACAACTGACAGTCTGGCAGCAGAATTCGTCAAATTTCTACAAAACGAATCGAAACCTCGACCGCAATTGCCGATCATGAATCTAGCACAATCGAGAAGTACAACGCCTACATCTAGAAGAAGTTCCACAATGGGTGAGTTTTGATCTTAATTTAGATTTACAGAGATAAGTCTACACTAAGAGCCTTCCTTAGTGATCATTAAATGATTCTGAGTGACACGCGATACAGTTCTTAAATGTAACCATTATATCTCATTATTCTCCCATTTGCTAGTTTATATTTAATCTCCTCAGGTCCAAACCCAATCATAGATCCTGGCCACAGAAGAAATCCTTCGACTGGTTCGAATAACGTATTATTCCAAAATCTGGACAGTGATGCTGTATCACAGGGCTCCACTGAATCAGAGCCCAGGGTTGTGAACCTCGGACAACTGGAGACAGGAGTCACACAGACAAGGACAAGCGAGAGCGCCATATTGAAGCACGTCCTTAAAGATATGTGATATACAAATATTGTAAAATAGAATTACAGGATTGTTTGTGAAATGAGTTAGAGGATTTATATGTGATGTCAAAATAAAGTCTTGAATTTATCGGTCGTAGACATTAACTATATTCCTCAGGACAGGTTAAAGGCGTTAGTATTTTGTGCCTATTTGCTATTACGGCGCTATTGGTAGCGGTGTTGGGAATTTGAACTAATAAGAGAATTTGGGATATTTGGAACGATGCAATGTCATTCCGAAGGAACGGCCTATCCAACTATGTCTATAAAGATGGTCGTAGTATCTGTATGTGATATATTTTGTTATATTGAATAATAAAAGGGCCCTTAATTCTTTTACTTCAATGATGTCAAAATGGTTTATTTAATAACTAATCGATTTGTCAAATATTAAAGTACCATTTTGACATTATTATGTTAGCTATTAATATATTTCTTTATAGTACTTTTCTGTCCTTTTCTATCTTATCTGTCACACTACCTCATAATAATCTTTGATATTCGCCTTAAATATCATTTCCACTGGCGTGGCCGTAATTAAGTCGGACCAATTATTCAGTGGAATTAAGCACTAAAAACGATACGCTATAAAGGACTAATAGAAGCACTTTAGTTTTATTATATTTGCATTGTTAACGACATTATTCATTCATTAATTATGTCTTTTTAATTGCATTTATATATATTCATAACATGAATATAAGTCAATTTTTTTTTCTAGAATAAATTATTTAATGGTAGACTATATTCGTAAAAAATTTACCACAGAGTAATCATACACAGAGTTGACAATTACTAAAATAAAAAAGTCAGTTTGTCTTTGTGAACATTAAACTTTAGTATCAAACAATAAATGCAGGAGCATTTATATTGCTATACTATTAAAAATGTTTTATTTTGCGTTCACAAGTAAATAGGCTATTTTGTATGTATATTGAGTACTCGATAACATATTTCTTGTTTAGTCCATATTTTTTTATTTTTCGTATCATTAGAATTTAAAAGATTTATTCAAGAAAATTTTGTTCTAAACTTATATAAAAAAGCCACCGATGTGTTTAGCCGTTTTTTTATAAGTTTATTATAATATCTCACGAAAGTTTGAATAATTTAAAATTTTGTTCTTACCAAGTAAAATTTTGAGTTGTGAAAATATCATGATATCTGCTTATACCACATATGTTAAGAGTCGTATTTAATATTTTTAAAAGCAATACTTTGTAATCTATTAATCTAAAGGCATATTCTTTGGTCCATTTGCCATATTCATCCATTGTTTGCAATTAAGTGTAATATAAAAAAAAGTTCTGTTTAAATATTGTACCATATTTTGTATATATTATTGTTTGTGCCTGATTTTTACGTGCATTTAATATTTTTTTCTCCTTTATAATAAAAGCAATTGCATCCTATTTAAAAAAAATCTAAGTTGACATTTGACGTCTGTTTAGAAAATGGCGCGAAATTGTTTTGACATTTCGTAATTTATATTTATATTTTTGTTAGTTATTTTTGCATAAAGTGGATAAAATTGGAAAAAAAATATTCTAATTTATGTTGTAAATTTTGTAATTTATGTATTTTTGTAACTAAATTCAAATTGATGTGTAACTTTCATTTTAATTGTATCATAAAATAAAATCGATATTAATTTGGAATTAAAAAATGTTTCCGGCTTATTCGAGTTTTAAATTGCTAGTGTAAAATATTACTTTGCTCATGAATTAAATATTGTAAAATTATTTTTAATTTTTTGTATGTGAATATTGTTAATAAATTGTATATTGATCATTTCATTTAACCATAATAAATAATGCTACATCAAACGTGTTTATTTACTATTCATTTTGCCTGAAAAATATCTGACATGAATTAGAAAGAAAATTCCCTCAAAGATTTAGTCTGTATTACTTAAGCTACAGACCGACAGAGATAACCGATCCGGTGACCATAAATCAAACTAAATTATGCCAGCACACTAGCGCCCCCAAGTCAACCTCAACAACTGACAAGATCTTTGTATATACTGTAGCTGTCATGTCTTTTTTTGTTTTTATGACATTTTCTATGGATTAGTAGGTTTTATATATATTCTGACAACCACCCGCAATAGCAATGCTTCTCACAGGTTCAGATATCCTTGGTTAACTATATACATAGAATAGGACCACCTATATGTATATGATGAAAGTAAAGTTCATGCGGTAAAAAATATAGAATTTAGTTTTAAAAGCAGCCGTAGTTATAGTATGACTTTTTTTAGTGTGTGCGATAAAGAAGATGTGATGAGATGCTTTATTTCGATAAGAGACGTCGCAGCTCCAGTGGCGCAATTGGTTAGCGCACGGTACTTATACGACAGTGTCCGAGCTATGCCGGGGTTGTGAGTTCGAGCCTCACCTGGAGCATATTTTTGTGTATTACCAAATCTAACGGACAAATAAGTTTAAATAAAACTATGTCCACAATATGCTATATAAATATAAAACAGTTAAATTCGAATTTAGACGAATAAAACATCAGTAAAAAAAGATTCTGAAAGGCCGTTTTAGTGAGTTTGTAGAAAAGTTCATTTATTTATTATATCACGGATCAAAAACGAGGTGCATATAAAACCTTTTTTATAAATAAAAAGTATTATAACCGCTCTTTATTCTAATCTTTATGCATAGATCGGCTATTACTGTGGTATTTCGTGCCTCCTTCATTACCGCCATTTTGGCGCTGACGGTTGCGGTTGTTAGCGATGGTGAGGATAGGAACTAATAATTAACTCTGAAGAACTTTAACAGGCGCGTTTAAGTCGGAACGAAACAAATGCTGTTATTTCTAAGCAATGACCTATCTATTTTTATAGACCAGTGGCCCTTTATATCTCGTATAATACCGGCAATTTTAGCCAAAATTACTGACGCAAAATGAAGATAAATAAATGACATCGGATATGTTTCAATCGATTCGTCAATTTATAACTTTCTTCCTTAAAATATCTTTATATTTTCACGTAATCATGATCCACAAGGTAATTAATTTTAAATTTTAATCAATTTAATTAATTTCCAAAATGTAATTTAAGTTATGATTTTTATTGTTTATCGTTTGAGATCATTGTTTTTTTAAGTATATTTTCTATATTTCAGTTAATTGAGATTTTAACAAGAACAAGATTGAAGAATGAACACCATCTCTATGCGTTTCTTGTGCTTGCGTTATTTTCTATAACATCTCTTATTCTGTTACTACACTACGGAGAAATGCCACAGACTTTACCTGACAGACACACCTCGTACCAGTAAGTCTATTGTCTACTGCTAAATAAGATTCAATAAAAAGCGCCCATGGAAAGAAATCTACTAAATAATATAATTTTTACATTGATTTCTTTATTTTATTCAATTTTTTGGTTAACTTTAATTTATTTTGATATAACACACATTTATTCCTATCAGTAAATTGTTCAAGAGGACTATTTAAAGACACACGACACGGAAATAGTTCTAAAAATAATTTAGTTTTTTTTTTAGCATTAAATGTTCAGTGTTTTATATTATTACTTAACGTTAAACTACTTGTTTACTTTGCTATTAATATGATAAATGCCCAAGTTTAGATGTATGGATGTTTGTTTCCAAGTAACTCAAGAATGGCTTAACGAATTTGAATAAAATTTGGACCAAAGATTACAGCTCCTATGTTTATAATTCTAGTAAAGTAGAAGAAAAGCTGCAAAAGAGTATTTTAGAGGAGACAGAGGTCGGATGTAAGTTTCCAGTTATAGACCCCTTCGCTGCTGAGATGATGAAGTTCAACAAGGATATACCAAAAATCAAATGCGAGAGCGGCGATTGGGTGCAGTGTGAAGTTTGTATATCGATAACTATATGCCTTTAAATACAGCCGAATCTGGAGAAAAGAGAACAATCTATAGATGAATCATTGTTAGATCCTTACTTATAGACATTATTAGTTAGAATCCTTTGGCGCGAATCGCGAGCTTTTCGTAACCTAGTCAAGTGACAGATTGATTAGTGAGGGGATATAAACGTTGACGTTTTAATAAAGTTAGTGTTGTGCCGATACCGGGACAGTGTCGGATTTTCTTCCTAACATTACGGACGACCTGTACAAGGGATTAACCGGTAAGAGAGGTCACTTGGACTCTTATCCATCAGATTCGACAGTACATATTTGAATGTTTTTATAATTTGGAAGAAATAAAGTTTAGGCTATTTACAGATGTCAAAATGTTACGTGAAATCAGACATACTGAAGACAATGAACAACGTTGTTTGTGTGTACAAGGATATTATATATATAGATGACAATAACTACAAGCTCGGTGAGCCGGTGCGGCTGTCAAGTGACAGACATTACTACCTCAACGCGAGTGATCATGTCAAAGTGTCCTGCTCTGGTACACCGGTTGATAGGTAAAAGGATTCATTTTATATTAATAAACGAAAATATATCTTGATGAATGAAAGATGAGTAAAAGATATTTATGCGCGAAAGTAAGCCTTTTATCATGCCTTTGAGTTATGTGAGACTGTGTATGCAGATTTGTGATACCTTTTTCTATCCGCCCTGGGCGGTCACACAACCGCGCCCTATACTAACGCCCTATTTAGATGTGGGATAAATCTGAGAGAGAACAGAGTACAGAGAGAGTACGCTTACTGAATATGAAACTTCGGCTTGTCTTAGGTTCAATATATTCTCAACGCGATGGTACGGCTACAAGGCGGGTCTGCGCCCGGTGCAGCTGCCCCCCGCGCCCCCCTCACCCGCCGCGCCCGGCGCAAACTCCGCGTCCCCCGCGCCCCCCGGATCCCCCTCGCCCCCCGAGGACGACATCAGCGTGATGATCCTCTGCTTCGATTCGACATCACACAACGGCTTCAGACGCAGAATGCCGCACAGTTACAAGGCATTGCAGGAAATGGACGCTGTTATAATGCACGGGTAATATAATTCATTTATTCATATGTATTAATAAAATTGGAGTGTCTGTTTAACGAAAAAAAATCGTATATATGATATATTTGCGTATCTAATAAAGAAAATGTTGTCTGTCTCTATGTCTGTTTGTAATGCCGCGTATGTTCCGGGTAATATAAACGGCTGGACCAAATTGGACGATACTTGGACGGGAAGGTAGCTGATACATTCGGTTATATTATAAGTTTCTTTTTTAAATTAATGCTGACGAAGTTACCGGCGATCGCTAGTCACTTCAAACATATTTTAATCTGTTTTTCAGTTACAACATCGTAGGCGACGGCACGCCTGCCGCCATCATTCCACTGCTGACCGGTAAGACGGAGCTCGACATGCCCGAGATGAGGAAACGCTTCGCCAACAGCAAGGCCGTAGACCCGGAGAACTATATCTTCAAAATGCTCTCCAAATATGGGTAAGTGACACGAATCAATGAAGCTGTTAAAAAACCAATTATTTTTCCTACTTTACACTTTTTCGTAATCAAAACGAATTTAATGATTAGCGGCGATCCCAAAATATTGTTCATGCTATTGGTTCTCCATTCCTGATATAGAAGACTAGACCATTATTCACTCCTACAACCTGACCTGACTCAAACATCTGAATCTTAATTATTACTCACAAAAAGACTCTTTTCAGCTAAGTTTCTCAGATTAACTTATTTCAGCTATCGCACCGCATTCTTTGAGGATTCTCCCTGGATCGGCACTTTCCAGTATCGTTACAACGGCTTCAGCTCGCAGCCAGCTGACCACTATATGCAGGCGTTCCTGCAGGAGGAGACCAAGTATGGTGCCAAGTGGTGGAACGGCATCAACAAGAGGCACTGCATCGGAGACACGCCTCAGTATGGTTTCCTCATGAATATGAGCAAACAGGTGTGCGTTTTTTTACCCAATTTACTATTTTTTGTATATGGATTTGTGCGTGAGTAAGTTCCCTTTTTGCTGCCTAGAGCTTAAAAGACTGAAGAGATTTTGTATGTTGAGGTGTCATTCGATTCTTATTCTTCTTGTGAGTGTCATAGAGGTACAATTAGATCAGATTTTTGTTTTTTTATCTTTAATTTTTTAATTCTGCCAACTACCTTTGGTCATTTACTTAGGTGACGTCACTAGCACAGAAGCATTTCTGCTTCACTTTCATAGTGGACATCTCGCACGATGACTTCAACATGATCTCCAGCGCTGATGATGACCTGGTGGCCTTCATCGAGCACATGCGAGACTCCGGCAAGATGGAGAACCATCTGTTCATCGTGATGGGTGATCATGGATCTAGGTCAGTTAATTACAAGTAACTTATCTAGCGACTATTTTTTTTGTCCCGTAAGCCCTTTTCAGAATTGTACTGATTTCTGCTTTATTTGTGAACTTTAATCTCTTTTTTTCGATTGATGATGATTTTCAATGATTAGGACCGTCTAAGCGTTTTTCCATTTACACCTCAGTATTTTTCTCCTCATCAATGTTAGGATCAAATATTAATTCTCATTCCAGATTCTCTGGACTTCGAGAGACATATCAAGGCAAGATAGAGGAACGTCTGCCATTGATGGCAATAATGTTACCTGAGAAGTTGATACAGACGCGACCAGAGACTCTGACCTCTCTGCGGAACAACGCGCGTGTTCTCACCACGCCCTTCGACATTCACACGACTGTTGTTCACGCCATGGGTCTGCCTCAACTGGCCAATGATTATGTCATACTCGGCTCTGATATACCGAGAGGGATGAGTCTGTTAGAACCGGTTTGTTGGATTTAGTTAATACGCACAAGATCGGTGGTTCACTGAGCTGACGATCAACCTCCATTAAATGGAGAAGCACCTTAAGATACAGAGAGAGGGAGAGAAAGAGAAAAAGAGATAGAGAGAGATAGAGAGAGATAGAGAGAGAGAAAGAGAAAAAGAGAGATAGAAAAATAGAGAGAGAAATAGAGAGAGAAAGAGAAAGAGTAGTTGCCCATGTGTTCTAACAGAATGTTCTACATATGTGCCAAATTTCAGTGCGATTAATTCAACCGTTCTGGTGATATCTTCTAACAAACATCCAACTATCTAAACTTTCGGATTTATAATATAATAAAAGTAAAATTATTTTCTAAGAAATGAAGTTCAAAAGTCATTTGATGGAGCTCCAACTTATCTGTGGTATTGTTAATTACCGTTTTAATATATTTAGTTCCATTTTGTAGTACATATTGGTTCCGTTCCCTTCAAGAATGTTATCAAGGATGTCCTGATTACCGTCTTTATTGTTAGATCCCTCAGTCACGTACATGTGGGAAGGCGGGGATCTTGTCTCACTGGTGCGTGTGCAGCAAGTGGTACCCGGTGTCGACAGAAGACAAGCTCTACACTGAGGCCGGAGTCGCGCTCGCACACTTTGTCAACAACGTCACATATGAAGTCAGGTCAGTGACGGACATTTTCATGCGCTAACACGAACCAAGCGTCGGCTGCTCAAGGGTTAAAGCATTTGACTTGAAATCTGCAGATCCTGGGTTCAAATTCCGATATGTATTATACCAAATTATTATTCAATTTGCGTTTACATATATACGTTTATCCGATGTTCTTATGGTGAAGAAAAACATCGTGATGCACATATCTGAGAAATTGAAAGATATATGTGAAGTCATTCCTCACTGGGTCAGCGTTGGCCTAGTCACCCCCAACTTAGGGTAGGTTTTGAACCCCTCAGTGGGATGTATAGTGAGCTATTGATGACTAAGAGATCATGAGTCTTTTTGATACTAGCTTTAGTCCATGTCTTTGCGTCTTTACTGAGTATTTTTCAATTTGACGTTACAATAATGCGTCAGAGAATCTTTAGGTTCACAAAACCCTGGTATGTATTTCCAGGTCTAAATGTGTCGATAGAAAGCTGACATTTATAGACTGGGTGATGAAACTGAGCAACAATGATGATGTTCTCAGTTTCAAATCAGGCATTGAATGTAATGGTCGACATGAGACTTATGTCAAAGCTGATGTCAAGGTGATGTTGTTCAAATATATTTATAATTTAATTCCTCTTGAATACAAATTAAAAATGTTTTTAAATCGCAGTCGAGACCCAGCGTCGAGTATTATCAAGCGAAAGTAAGTTTATTACAATTTGTTGACTAATAATTGGTTTCTGAGATTAAAGTGTCTGTATGAAACATATTGTCGTCGCTGTCATTATCTTTGACAAAAGAGATCACAATATTTTGGTTTCAGAAACCCACAGTAAGTATCTTTGATAGACAAGTGATCATTGTAGAAATGTTTTACTTAATTAAGTAGAAGTTATATAAAATTATAAACAATTTATTATTAAAATTCGTTTAAAAAGTGTTTGAAATAATGGAATTTACACATTTATTGCAAAAAGTATGAGATGAAGTTTACAAAAATAAGACGACCATTTGAAACTAGAAATAACTAATTAGCAATAACTGCCTACACCTGTATTTAACTAGCGTGGTTATATTGCATTTCAGATAAGAATGACTCCGGGCCGCGCTTTGTTTGAAGGCACGATGAAATACAATGTCAACACGAGACAGTTTGTTGTCTCTGACAGTGACATCCAGCGGATTACAGCGTGAGTTAATTATAAATTATTAACCATTGGTTATTGAGAATAAAATTTGTATAACGGGGATGTTTGTCTCAGAAACCCACTGTGAATTATCCGTTTCAGATATTTTATAGTTTTAAAGAAACTTATGACAATATTTTCATTGATATAGCAAAAGTTGTGAACAGAAAAGCAATGGCTTCTCATATTTTTTATTATTATTTTTATTAATAGATAAAATAATCTCAGGTACGCAGATGAACCTGCTTGCATCAGCAAAACTCATCCACATCTGAATAAATATTGCTATTGTAAAAACAAGGCGTCGAGAATACCATTTATGTAATACTGTGCTATAGTATTATGTATTTATGTACACGTTGTTCCAAATTAAAACACAAAAAATTGCTCCTCACAGTTTAAAAGTAGTTGCTAAAATCGTACCTTTAAAACTAAACATCTATATGTTTTTTTATTAACCAGAAAAATATAGCGTAATCTGTTGCTTATACTGATCATATTTAAGAAATAAAAAACATGCAAATCATAATCAAGAAAATATCACACAAAAAACCTAATTATTGCTTGATTGCACCTAAGTATACATATATTTGTTGCATGTGCTCACACAAAGCGTTTGTTTTTAATTCCGCGTGAACGAAGTCGCGGGCAACTGCTAGTATGCTATAAAAATAATTATGAAATGTTTGTACGTTTGCAAAGTTTACGTTTTGATTTGGAACAATGTGTTAGTTTGTGTTGTTTATTTTGTTACGTTACAGTAGTAGTAAATAAAATGTTGATTACTTTTATAATTTGCTTTTATTGTTTTGTATCATATTAGTAATAAAATTGAGATTTTAAAATACTAGAAAGAATTTGTCAAGTAATGTCAATTGATGGGCTATATTATGCAATTAATAAAAACTTACTAATATTATAAATACGAATGTTTGGATGAATGGATGTTTGTTAGGAGGTATCTCCAGAACGGCTGCAATGAGCTCACTTAAACGCTTGGATGTAGATTGTGGCGGATGGCCCCTCTCATGTTCTGAGGGGGGGGGGCATCATCATAGTGTAATGGAAGGGGTTTAACATCTGACCCCTCCCTACACGAGTCGAGCCCATACCAAGGGGCTCCCCTCTAGCCGGGCCGTGGATAACCTACGTAGATACCACAGTCCGGTCGGGCGAAGAAGAACATCGCGGAGTTTAGTGGGTAGTCCGGCCTTAAAGGCTTAGAAGTAGAATATAGTCTAGAAGAACACATGGGATATTAGTTAAGTTTTTTTTTAATTCTACGCGGACATAGTAACAGGCGAGTTAATAAATAAATTAAAAGACAATTATACCAAAAATAAATATAACCTTGATAACCAGCCCGGTAGATGGCACTTGTAGATGCAGAGTCAATACCGTACTCTGAAATCGAACCTTGAACTTAGTAAGGCTGTATATATAAACAGGAAAATGTTCATCCCATGATGCACGCGGGGAAAAACAAAATGCACCCGAGGTTTACCTACGATACTACGCAAAGTTAACATGTCATAAATATTAGGGTCGGTATAGACTTGCGAATTATCAAATGGTAAACACCAAGGTACCAACTTTGTGTACCAACGCAGTAGTAAATTTTCTGTCTTCTGAGAGAATGGGTCTAAGTCTTCTTTTAAATTGAAAGTATGATAAGCCATGAATTTTCTCTACTGAGAAACTCATAGTTTTTGATTCAGTTTTAGAAAGGTTTGTTAAGGTTTTTTTTATAACAGTAGGGGGCAAACGAGCAGCGGGAACACCGAGGTGTTCAACGACGACCATGGACAACAGCAATACCAGAGGAACCGCAGATGCGTTGCCGGCCTTTGAGATAGTGATAAGCTCGCTTCTTGAAGGACCCTAAGTTTTTGAACATTTTTGAAGAATGGTTTTTTACGTGGAAATATATTATTACAATGAATACGAGTTTTAAGTATTTGAAATTACAAATTTGATAGTATGATTTTATAACTGTTCATAGAGTTAATATTTATGGTCTATTAATTAATTTAATGTCTAAGGTCAATGATAACAAATGTGAGAAATAATCCCCGCGTTATCGTCAATATAAACGTGGCTTTATGAACGAGTTATGAGTTTACGAACAGAGGAAATTATAGAGACGTCATATTTGTAAATATTTTATTAACTTTTTCAGAGCATCAAAAGACAGTCGCTAATGTATCCATTCAAGATAATCAATAAAAGATAATTAAGTAACATTACAAAGAGCTTCAATTTACAAATCACGAATTATCTTATTCACAAGCATCGTAGTAAAATAAAATATGCGTAACTAATTGAGTAATGTTTATTGACATTCACTTATGCTTAATCTAAGCGAGTGCATAATATTTAACCACTAATTCGACTCTATATCTTTCTCTGTTATTGTAAAACTTGTAGCATTTAACACAGAGCTTGTCTGAGTGACCAGTTATTGCTCGGAGACGCTCTGCTTGCACGGTGAGATATTTATTTATATTATAAAATAAGTTTAATTAATAAAATGTAGCTTAAAAACAATACTTTTTGTTGCATATTGATTTTATTAGCGCAATATTATATTATTATAGAATTATTATTATGAAACTTTCCTTCTGTAAGATTAAACCTTCACTGAAATGTGTTATTTTTTATTTCGTAATTTTTATAGAAAAAATATTGTACTCGAAGAGTTAGAATTTATTTTTATTGTGATTTTAACTTCATTTTTAACAGTGTGTTGTTTTATTTAAAAACATAACTTTCTTTCCAAGATTTACCAAAAAAATTTTAACTGAAAGTTATCTTAAACTGTGAGGAAAACTGCTTTTATTTGCATTTAACGTTTATCAATAGTAAAATGTTTTGTACATAAACTGTTCAATACAAAAGGTGACAAACATAAAACTGTAAGACGTAAGTTTGTACACAACACCGGTTGTACAAGGAAAATGACAAGACATGTCTTTGTGTCTTCACTTGTGCTGTACTTTTGTTATTTTTATATAAATCACATTTTATACTCAGGTTTATTAACAATATAATCTACTCTTTATACTTATCCCACTCTATATGGGTATCAGGTTTTTGTCCTCCACATCATCTTCCTTCATCTCAGTTGTTACACCTTTCTTAATCACGGTTTCATATCGACAATCATATACACACCTATGTACAATCATATGTACACCTATATGAGCGAGAACTTGATACGCGAGAAACGTAACTATTCGAGCTATTTCTGGTACCGATGGACGATCTCCTTAAGCGAGAAAGATATCATGGTCTCTTGGAGTCTCGCTTATTCAATTTTATTAGCTGTACCTAAAGTTTACACATTTAATTCCCGCCCGTAGATTTTTTAGGGAGCTACTAAGAGAGGTAATTACTGTAGATTTAAGAAACGACTGTCTAAAAAAAACTGTAACCAAATTTTCGTACTCATCATGCTAAAACGAAAAAGTTACATTAAAGTCATATAAATTTATGTAAAGACAATGTATATATATATATATATATAAAAGAAAGTCGTGTTAGTTACACTATTTATAACTCAAGAACGGCTTTACCGATATGACAGACATAGGATACTATTTATTCATTTTTTATTATTTTTTTTTCGAATTTATGCCTTGAAGAGCTGCTTTTTATTTAACTTACTAATATTATAAATGCGAATGTTTAGATGGACGTAATGTGGATGGATGGATGGGTGGGCTACACTAATTAATTTTTTTATATATCCACGCGGACGGAGTCGCGGGCGACAACTAGTATTAAATAAATTAAAATATAATATTTCCTTTATTTTCAGATGCTGAAATTCTTGATATTATGCCTCGCGGCGATACAGGCTGCCTCTAGCGATGATTGCAAAGGAATATTATACGATGGAAAAAATTACAAAGAACAAATAATGAAGTCAGATATCTACAAACCTTCATCTCTGGCTGTAGATTACAAAACAAGCGCCATCTATTTCACACATATCGAACAAACAGGAGATGTATTTTACAAAACATCCAAAATTAATCTTAAAGATGGAAAATTCACTAATTTAGAAGTCAATAACGGTTTCTCTTTAGATGTAGATCAAAAGAATCATGTTGTATATGTCGGTGGTCATAAAGGCATATATAAATATAATGAAAAGAATAACAAAGCAAATTTAATTGTGCCCGGAATTAACGCTTGGAATGTATTTTATAAAAATATCTTATATTACATTGAATTTATAAGTCAAACACTTTACACGTATTCAAATGGTAAATCTAAACCTTTCGAAGAACTCGAAGGTATCAAAGTTTACTTCTTTGTTATAGATAATGAAGATTATATTATTTACAGCAATAGTTCTGGTGTCTTTGGTAAAAATAAAGGTGAAAAAGAAGTTTTGTATAAAGAAGTAAAAAGTGTTGATGAAATTCGTGAGATAAGTTTAGATAGGAATGGTAAAGTGTTTGTTTTAGCTGCTGATGGTATATACAGGATGAATAAAAGCACTAAATCAATTAAAATAGTTGCTGAAATTCAAGACGCGTATGGAATGGCGTTTGATAATAATAATCATTTGATTTACTCCAAAGAGAATTCTTTGTTACGTTTAGTTCCAAACAAAGATTGTTAATTGTTATATCAGGACACATGGTAATTTAAGGACTTTAACATATTTAGTAGCCACAAAATAAAAGATTTTTTTTAATTTTTATAACTGTTTTCATTTAATTTATTTACCTAATATCTGAAATAGTTAGGTTGTAAGATTTAAAGTCAATTTTATTTAGAAGTTTTATAAATAAGTAGCGGACCCGACAGACGTTGTCCTGTCTACACGTCTTTAATTTGAATATTATTTAAAATTTGACACTGCGATGGTAGCGCCGTCTGTCGGATCCAATGTAAAACATTCCAGAATCAACAACTACTAATAAATTAAAAATTAATTAAAAAAACATTGTCCAGCGGACAAAATTGTGAATCTAAACCATTCCCAGACCCCCTTGAACACACACAAAAAATTTCATCAAAATCGGTCCAGTCGTTTGAGAGAAGTTCAGTGACATACACACTCACAGAAGAATTATATATATAAAGATATAAAGATTTGCATTTTTTTTTACCGTAGATGTAGTCTGAACAACTTGTCGTAATATCAAAATTAATTCCTCGTGAGTAAAACTGGTTTAATACTAGTTAATTTAAACAACATCAATTATCAATTTCCTGTTGTAAAACATTTTCATTATTTAATACTCAATTTTATTTATATAAGGGTGGTATTAAGATCCCCAAATGGGGGTCTGTGGTCTTTGGCTACCCCTCTGAGCTACAGGCGTGAGTTATTGTTCTAATGTTTTAAATATTTATTAGGATTAATCCAAAAAAATATTACATTCAGACGATTTAGCGCCATCTTTTATCCGGAAGCTTAAACATTTTAAGTCATTTTTAATTTATTTTTTTACATTCTTTATTGATTTTTTTTAAATTAATCGTGGTGTGCTATTTAATATGCATAAAGAGAAAGATGATATGAAATTGTTAGTACCTTGCTATATTTTTACTGCAGGCTTTTTTTTATTTGTAATTCTCGTCAATTTATCTTAATAGCCAGCTATTAGACGAGACTCAAGTTCTGTGGAAGTTCCCGTCGACAAAGAGGTGCGGCCACTCGCTGTAATGTCTATTACCTTAATGTACTTTATTAAAAACTCCTTACACTGTACGACATAAAACACAAAGTAATCTAACTTAATTTTTGATATTTTATTTATTTAGGCGTAATCAGTACATAGCACAGAATTTCTTCAGTAAACAGATCTATGATCTAATCAAGTTGGGAAGTTCTGGTATATAGGATTTTTACTTCACATAATTTTTATATTTTTAACAAAATATCGTGTCTTGTAAAGAGCGCTGTTAAGTGCAGTTGTTCCACGTATAATGGAGCCTCACCTTTTTAGTTAGTATCAGTACGTCTGTAGCTTTTTAATTATTTTATAACTTTAAGGGTAATGGGTTAGTAATTGACCAGTTCCACAATCTTTGATGATGTTTCCTAGTACCTTCTAGCTCCGTTTTTCTCTCGTAGCACTTTAAGTTTTTCGAAGAATGATCGAAAGAGAGAAACTTTTTTAAATAAAAGATCTCTGAATAATAAGTTCTTTAGTAAAGTAGAATCATACGTATTTCTTTGTTTTCATGTGTTCATAAATACGAAACATTAATTTTAAATTACAATAAAACAAAAAAAAAAATTGGAATGTAATAAATTTTATCAACTTTAAAATGTTTTGTTAAACCTATGGTTGATTTAATTTATATGAATCCAAAAAATAACAATCTTGAATGATTTTTATTTATTTCTATTTAACAAAATGTTTAACACATATGTGGTAGCGGAGAAAATAAGTCACAAATAAAACAATGCTATAAAAAGGTCTAGAGTTTCTTCGTCACAAGGTGAAGTATACGCCAACAACCGCAAAATCTGTTTCCAACGCACAACATTGTAATTAAAACGCGAAATATTCCTCCCCGTGTGATTACTACCCTCTTCCACCCTCCACCCCATTTCTTTGCACGTTGGTCAGTTTGTACGCGGCCGCCTTACGAGCCATGTCGTAGCCTTAGAAACTAAGCCCAAAACAAAAATAAACAAATATCCTCCATAAAGTTCTTCCAAATATTTAAATATAAAGAAAGTTTTCTTTTATAAAATCGTCTTAAAAGTGTTCAGTATGCTTATATATAATAAAGTAGAATTGGTGTTATAAAATGGCTGACAGGAATTACTTGCCACACTACAAACCGAATTTTCTATCGCCAGCAAAACCTTATTTTTTCGACTGATAACCTCAAAAATTTGAAGCAATTATGGTGACTTTGTCAAGGAAATTGTGTGTAAATTAATATAATGGCGTGCGTAACGAGTTTTCCCGCCAAAAAAACAATGATGGCGGCGGTTGTTTCGGTGATTTTTTACTTGTTCAAAATCAAATTGAAATGACGGCATCTTAAGTGAGAAACGAGAGATTTAAGTAAAAATGTGAACTTGTGTTTTGTGATGTTCATAATCTGTTTGTGAGTTTGTGTGTTAGTGATATTATTGGATACATTGTTTTATAAACGGTACGTATATCAAACTTATTTAAATGTTAGACAAAGCTATGTAGAACGTTTTATAACATACTCTGACGTCAAGACTTTGATTAAGCGATAAGAAGTCGATTCATAAAGGAAAAACAATGTATTCTTGAAACTAAATAACTTAACAAAGTAACACCGTTCTTTGCTATGTTAAAACACAATGAAATCATGTGGATTATTCACCTGACGAATGCAATATACAATTGAATTGAATCCCAGAATCAGACACCGTGGATTAGTAACCACAAATGAATATAAATTAACAATAAACATATTATATTTATTCCATCAAATAATTCTACTATTAAAGTCGAGAGTACTATTTATCAAAGAAAATCTTTAAGGTAAAAAAGGTAGTTAGTCACCCGACTTCTAGGAATATACATAAATTACAAATATGACTGTATTTCATACGACGCCCATTTATAGAGTTTAAAATATTACTTTCTAAGTGTGCATTAAATGAAGATTACAATCTCACTAGTATTACTTATAACTCATTGTTTTTATTTAAAGAATACTAGCTGTCGCCCGCGACTCCGTCCGCGTGGATATATAAAAAACTTAATAAGTAAGCCAACCCAACCCATCCATCCATCCACATCACATCCATATAAACATTCGCATTTATAATATTAGTAAGTTAAATAAAAAGCAGCTCTTCAAGGCATAAATTCGAAAAAAAAATGAATAAATAGTATCCTATGTCCGTCTCCTGGCTCTAAGCTACCTCCTCACCAATTTTCAGGCATATCAGTAAAGCCGTTCTTGAGTTATAAATAGTGTAACTAACATGAGTTTCTTTTATACTCGTATATATAGATGTTACGATTGATTTGTCATTAAATATTCATCTGTCTTTTTCAATAATCATTCATTCATTCACATGGCTCTTATTCTTTTACCTGTGTAGAGTCGGCACATTACTACTCTACAATACATCTCTATCAGCCGTCATATCTAAAGTCACTCCTCACGATATCCTCTTTCAATAATCTTACAAATATTATAAATGCAAATGTTTAAATGGATAGATGGATATTTATTTGAATGTATCTCCAGAACGGCTGAACGGATCTCGATTAAATTTGGCATACATATAGAATATAATGTGGAAGAACACATACGCTAATAGTTATTTTCTATTCCGCGCATTGAGTCGCGGGCGACAGCTAATCAACTCATATATTTGCCTCGTAAGATACAACTACACATAAATGAGTTTAAATAATTATAATAAAACATTTAAATATCCTTGAAGTTGTGATTCATTATACAAAGTGTAATGAACGGTTGAACCTACATTTCTTATTAGGAATCTCAAAGTGAATCCAACGCATCTAAAGTGGGCGATAATTAATTGTCTGTAAGTTGAATTTAATTATCATTAAGTAAAACGTACAAAATTATGAAATACGCATAAACAACTCAGTTCAGCTAAAGATTATTCATTCCGGGAAGCTTTACAGTGTATTTGGTTTCAAAATCAAATCTTAATTTAAAAAAATCTATCTTTGTCCCTTTTTGTTCCTTAACCACTGGAAATTTTTATGAAACTTTAGTAAGTTGTTTTGAAAATACTAAGGAATTGATTATACCTATAAAATATATTTCATTTTCTTCTCAGCCATGAGACGCCCACTGCTGGGCATAGGACTCCCCCAGAGATTTTCACGATGACCGGTCTTGTGCCACCAGCATATATAAATATATTTCCAATTAGGTAAAATTTGTTACACTAAAATAAGTCCTAAGACTTAATTTTTTGACTTCACGAAACGTTGCAACAAGCACATTATGCGGCTGTTTACTCTTTTCTTGTCTTGTTCTTTTACTCTAGTTATTATTTGAAGTGTATTTTTTAATTTAATCTATATTTTACTCGTCTGACTAAATGTCGCAATATACTAATTTGCGGACGGCCTCGTGTCGACCTTGCACCCGCCTTGTATTACCACCATATTGCTACGTACAGACAAATCTTTATACTTTACATATAGAAAACTGAAAAATAATTTTAGTTAATAATCTACTTTACAATATTAGTAGCAATAAGAGAAGCTTTACGATATTATAGTCCAAGTCGTCTCTTTTAAAACATATGTATTGTTTATTTTAATGTTATAAACATCATTTTCTATCTAAATTATTAGTTAGTAGAGGTGTTAAATATCAGATACTGGTTGTTTTTACACATTATGTATATTAAAAAATATAAGGCCGTGTACACACATTAGTTTATTTAGATTTACTACGTCGTCTAAATTTAAAATATTGTGTAAAATTTCAAATAAATTATTTAAAAGTACTTCTATACTGGATTGTTGCGTTGCTTACCATTGGCAACATCTTACTAATATTATAAATGCGAATATTTGGATGGATGGATTTTTGATGGTATGTTCAGAACGGCTGCATTCGCTGAAATTAATTTAATCACGGTCGGACAGAGTCGCGGGCGACAGCTAGTACTTATATAAAATTAAATTATCTGCCAATCTTTGAAAAAAGAAAAATAGTCATATTATGGTGTGAAAATACCTTTATATTGTCTTTTGATTAATGATAGATAGATTTCACACATGACGTTATCTTCAATCTTTTGATGAACCATAAAAGCTGTCTAATATAAGTCGATAGATCGAGACAAAAGTATATTATGAAAAATGTTCTAGATTTTCAATAATATGCTTCAAATTTGGCATATCAAACTGAACAAAGACAAACAAGGGGCAAGAAAAATCATAAAAAAGTGAACGAAAAACAATAAAATAATTACATAATAACTAGACTTAAAAACTCTTTATTAAAACATGTTTCAGCTTTGTTAAAACATTCTAAACTAAATAGCTTTCTATAATCAAACATAAATAACGCATACTTTTATAAAACCTCGTACTACGAGTGAATAAAGGAAAGATTTGCGCGATTTGTTTGTCATAAGTCGCAAATGACTTCGTGTGAGTGACATGACACTCGGATACGGAAACAGACAATTTCCCTATTGACAGACATTTACAACCCCTCGCATGCCACATTTCTACCCCTAGATATAAATAGTATGAAAGTCTAGAATGCTTTATGTGTTAATGTACTTTTTACCATCGTTTTATATAACATCTTTAATCTATTTGGTTCAAAAGTATATAAGTAATAAGTAAATAAGATAGCGAAAAATTTGATCTATTGTGTAAAGTGATATTTAATGTGCTCCCCCTTCCCTGGTCTTATCTTACTTAGTAAACGCACTTTTATGTTTATAAAAACATTGTGCGCCGTCCCCACACGAGTTGGGTAAGCCCGGGAAGAAAAAGAGTGGGGTAAACGCTCCAGTTCTTAGTCTGCCTACTTTACTTCTGACTGTCTCTATGTCGTTTAGTCATGATTCAAATTAAATGTTAAATTACATTCCAAAGTATAGATCCAGGAAAGAAGAGCGATGTGACGTCGTAAAGTCGATTAACGTTTAGATATCGTGGTATAAAGTAATTATAAAGTCGTTTTAACTTTGCGACTTGTTTTAATAATATTCTAACAATGTCTCAAAGTAGCAAATTTATTTTAAACTTCTATAAAATACTAGCTGTCACCCGCGACTACGTCCGCGTGGTTATATAAAAAAAACTTAATAAGTGTAGCCCACCCATCCATCCACATCACATCCATCTAAACATTCGCATTTATAATATTAATAAGTTAAATAAAAAGCACCTCTTCAAGGCATAAATTCGATTGAATAAGAAAATAAAAAAAATGAATAAATAGTATCCTATGTCCGTCTCCTGGCTCTAAGCTACCTCCTCACCAATTTTTTAGCCATATCGGTAGAGCCGTACTTGAGTTATAAATAGTGTAACTAACACGACTTTCTTTTATATATATAAAGATGAACTCACGTTATCGTATTATACAATAAGGGAATAGGCAGAGATCTAAATAATTTAAATTTTATCCAACAATTGGTCTTTCAACAGTGTTTACGCTTCTTCTTAATTTGCAGTAAGAAACGCAATTAGAACTTGTGATTGTATGGCTAAAAACATTTGTACAAAATTGCCTCCGTCACATAATTTCTAAAAATGAAGGAAAACAATGTTTGTATACAAGTATTACATCAATGGAAACACAAAGTAATAAACACATTTTTTATTAATTCATACATACGGGGTGTTAAATACCACGTACATGTTACAAAATACTCCAAATGTATAAGTGAAATAGGGTGGTTGAGTTACCCTGAGGGTGGAATTAACCAAGGACATTGTGTCCTTCGAAAACTTCCCCCAAATATTTTTTATCATGTGATCGCACGATCTGTGCCAAGGCTGACCATTGGCTAGTTGTCGAATTGAGGCTAGGAACTGCGTAATCTATGGATATAGGACATCAGTGAAGTTTTTTACTTACGTTGCCTACAAAATTATTTAGTATTCATAAAAAAATAAAGACGAATTGATAACCTCCTTTTTGAAATCAGCTAAAAATAGAACCTTAGAGAATATGAAATAAATTTAATCGTGACTTAATTTTGGTTACTTGTTTTTACATTTTTTTTTTACTATAAGACATATGACATCCTTATAGCAACCCACACATTCTAAATTAAAAAGATATAAAAACATTATTTCGACTAGAAAAAACACTATTAATTGTCAATATATATATATATATATTGACAATTAATAGTGTTTTGTCATTATATTTAATTAACAAAACTGATCTGATACTTACACAAGAGAAATAAACTTCTAACTACAATTATAAATGCGAATGTTTCGATGGATGGATGGATGGATGGTTGAAGGTATATCTCCAGAACCAATGCATGTGTCTCACTGCAATTTGGCATAAAAGTAGAACTTAGTCTGGAACACATAGGCTACTAATTAAGTTTTTTTTATTCCTGGCGAACGGACTCGCTGATGACCGCTAGTAACGAATAACAAACAAAATATAATTTACCGTAATATAATTCAAAGTTCTTAAAGCATCAAAGTGGTCAGCGTTATTTTTCAATGAACTTAACTGACCTAAGTTTACACAAAGTCGGCATGTTGTAGTTAAATAAGAAATTCCGTTATAATTCGAATACACAATCAAGTAAGAATGTATTACAAATAATTAGGGCACGTGTACAGTGGACGAGTTTAGCTCTCGCCGAGGGGGTAGCGGGTAGCGGGTAGCGGGTAGCGGGGGAACATATTTCTCATTAGTTATAATTAACGACAAGGAATAACGCAGGCGGTCGTAATAAAACTTTGTGAAGAATGCTTTAAGTTTATTTATGGCCATAATAATAGCGGAATTGAAAAATTATATTTTGGTTATAAAAATTAAATAGAGACGGTTTCAAGAGGATGTTTTTCCTACATCGTTTTCGTTCATAGAAGAAGTTTAATTAAAACTAGCTGTCGTCCACGATTCCGTACACGCGGAATTAAAAAAAATACTTAATAAGTAGCCTATGTGTTCTTCCAGACTGTGTTCCACATCTGCGCCAAATTTCATCAAGAACCGTCGAGCCTTTCCGAAGATAGCTTCTAAAAACATCCATACATCCATACATCTAAACATTCGCATTTATAATATTTGCGAGATTAAAGTTTCTGTATGTCATCATCTGCTTATCACAGGAAATGAAACATCAATTTCAAATGTTCACATATCTGTATAAAAAGATTATTCTTAACTCTTCTATATAAAGACAAAGAGAGAGATGTCTATAGATATTATTGCTTTACACAACAGTGGAAACTTAATTAACACAAATTAAATTTTGTTATATATTTTATGTTTATATCGCTGACACTCGCACTCCGCCCTTCGCTGTAACTTAACATATTTATTTAGGTTGTATGTCGCAAGCGATTGTGAAGCTTTGTGAAAGAAGCATCGTAACTATTGTATGTTGATCTATTCCATCATCTCCTTTCATATATTTACAATAGCTGCTAGATATACACTATTAATAATATCTTTTATTCATAAAAAATATAGTGAAGTGAATCATAAAGATCGTATAAATGAGAAGGAAGTTCACATAACTTCTTGAATTATCATTTAAAGTTCATACAGGCAAATGCATTCGCACCTAACAGGTTACTCTAAATATTATCTTTATTAATAAATAAAAAAAACAGACTATTTCATACATTTACTTAACTTTGCATGTCTATGGTATTTAACTTTTAAATCTAAAATTGTTTTGTAGAAATAATTAAAGTCTGTGTGTATATAAAATAAATTAAGTTATTTCATCTGTCCACAGATATAAAACTGCAGTAAGACGGCAAAAAATGTAAAAATGGCGCTAAAATTAAAATACAAAGACGAACATGGCATCCTAAGAATAGATATGAGTCCGACATCGAGTCCGGTCAGGACCGGAAACAAGACGAAGACCGAAGACGGGATAAAAGATCCCAAATTCGACACGATCAACAATCGCTTCGGTAGATACGATCTGTTCGGCGGAAAGTACGATGGGGGGGAGACACCGTCACTCTTCCGAAGTAGATACAACAGTATTGAGGAGGAGTTGGCCAACACGCCGTACGCGTTCTCAGACCGCTCGCTGCGTCTCGCCGACTTAGACATAACTATCAAATCATCACCCTCCAAAGATATCGAAGACGATCGATATTTCAATCGAGATATTACACTCGATTACAGTTTATTCGGACCGCAAATCGATTTGAAAACATCGATTAAAACTTCCGACGAAGATGATCCTCCCGCGTTCACTGTAACTCAGTTGATCCATGCCCAGGATCGATATTTCGATTTATCATCGAGACAAAGTGTTGAGAGTCCGAGTAAGAATCGAGTGAGAACTATAGCGGACAGTTTCGAAGTGCGCAGTGCACCAGGTTCCGGGAAGAGGGTGGACAGGGCGGCGAAAAGTGACAAAGTTAACAATGCGTTTAAAGTGTTGTCCACCGATCGTGTGACATCGCAGTCGCCACCAGCCAGTCTGCCGTGAGTTTTTATACAATCTCTTTTATTTTAGCTAATTATAATTACATTTTTAAATACTTTATAAGTATATATAATCAACACTATGTAGTAAATATTTACTAACTTCATAACTAACAAATCAGTGTTTCTATCAACAGAATAAGAATGATTATTAATTTGAATAATAATTACCTTATGTTACACAAAATTTAATATAATAACTTTAATTTTAACAGGCAAATATCCTTCGGTAAAAAACGTTCTTTCTCGCTTCGAAATAAAGTGTTTATTTTTTCGTTTTGATTGTGTAACGAAGATAATAAAAATCATCAAGCGTTTCATATCATATTGTTGGCTAAATGCAATGCTTTAGCTGCTATGTCTTATATTTCACCTCAGTTATTTACTTTTACTTATAATACGAACTAAGCAATTTCTATGGATTTTAGTTATGGATATAGAGAACGGATTTATTATCCATTTGATGCTTAAAATGCAATTAAATTCTAAACTTGTCATAAAATACACATATGATAAATTACAACATTGTTTTATGACAGATTGCGATAGGTTTTTTTTGATCTGATTCGCCGAAATAGCGAAGCGATCGTTGCTCATAGACATCCGCAATTGCATATACGTTACATTTAATCACATGAATGGACACACGGAAAGAAAACATTTCCCTTTCGTATGCCACTGCCCCTCCCCATCCTTCGCTAATAAGAAAAGGATGGAAAAGAAAAAGTGGATTAAAATTAGGTCTCAATGTGGTAAAGGAATTTAAAAAAAAATGGCAACTTTAAAAAAAATCATTGATTTGATATTATACGTATTCCTCGGAGTGTTATAGAGCTTCTTACAGCTATAATGAACTTGTTAGTTTTATAAAATTTTAACTTAAATTTATAAATAAATAGCTAGTTTTATTGTAACAATAATAAACATTAGTAAGGTCGTGTTGTACATGAATATTGTTATCATGATCAGAAAATCGAGTCGAGGCCGCGATTTCTTCATTAAACATCTTACAAAACTTCTAATTTCTTGAACAGTTACTAAATCATATTTTAATGTACAAACTACGAAATTATTACATTCATTTTTATAAATAAATTATATTGAAATTACCTTTTACTAGCTGTCGCCCGCGACTACGTTCGTGCGAAATTAAAAATTTGATAAGAAGTGAAAAAAATTCAGACTACGTTTTACATTTATACCAAATTTCAACGAGATTTAGCGGTTCTGGAAATATCTTTTAACAAAGATCTATCTATCCAAACGTTCGTTTTTATATTAATATTAGTAAGATACAATTAGATGTATTATTTTTTTAATCCTGTATTAATAAAAGTCGACATGTAAGTTAACAAAAGCAGTATCATAATTCACAAGGATACTAATTAAAGAAAACCGATTCTGTTGTATTTATTTCATTTAACAAACGTATATTTAATTTGTGTGGGTTGTAGGAGCACTTACAACGCAATTAAACAACTCTTCTTATCTCTTGATATTTTGATAACTCCCACGTAAACAATCGTAAACCACAATTTTCAAAATTACACGATGTTCATTTGTTTTTGTTTTTTTTTTAATTTTTTTTTGTCTATGTTTATTTCAGAAGTATAATAAAAAAAAATGGAAATTGCAGATATTAGTTGTCTATCATATGTTGTACGGTGTTATTTAGTTTTTCTTAACATTTTTTAATTACGAACATATAATTATTTACGTTTTAACTATTGACTTTATGTTATTCTTTATTACGAATTGTAAACAAAAATCTCGTAACATTTAAAATGCTTTTATTGTAAATTGCCATCTTTTTTCGTAAAATCTAATTTAGTTTCACAAAAGGACAAGAAAAATAACTTCCTAATGAGTTTTTCGTCCTTTTATTCAACATCCGAATCATCAATCACTCGCTTAGAATGTGTCGGCAGGAAATATCTATGGCAACATATATTTGAAAGTGTGAAAACTAAAAATAGACATTTGAATTCATTTACTTGGTATAGATGTCGCTTTCAACTGCATAGAAATCTAACTATCTTATTAATTTTATAAATGCGAATGTTTAAAAGGTAGGATAGTCGTTTGTTTGAAGGTATCTCCGGAACGGCTTAACGGATCTCGCTAAAATTTGGCATAGATTTAGAACATAGTCTGGAAGAACACATGGGCTACTAATTATAATTTTAAATACCGCGCGGACGTAGTTATTGCTTTGCGCCATTCTGGCGCTGATAGTAGAGATCTATAGCAGTGATGAGAACTCGAACTAACAGGGACGAACAATAGGGAGATTAACTGTCATTCAAAATCAAAAGGCGCGTTAGAGATGTGTTGAATGGTTTGTCTACACTATAAACTTTTTTAATTCACTTATCTTGACATTATGAATAAACGCACTGCATCCTTAACTATTGTATATTCTAACGTACTATTACAACTGTAGTTCGAAATTGTTTAATAAAAACAATAGGCATTTATCAATTAAAGGCAAATTTAAATCATTGCCGAATTATTTACGTCACCGTATTACATTTAAATCTGAATGTTAACAAAATAAATGCATTTCATAACAATAATGTTATTGTGTTACGTAACGTAACAATTGTAATTACCTCAGCTCCAGTCGCCGGTGAATTAATCATGAGCCACAATGGACAGTGTTACAATAAGTCGGTGACGTTACAACTACTGTCATCGTGACATTACAACAGTATGACAACTGCTGCGCGTGACAACTCTACGGGGAAGAACCGCTTTGGTGAAGAAGGGAAATAAAACAAGAGATGATGTATACCTCACCTCAGCTTTTCTTTTATATGCGGTAGCTATATAGGATTTTCGCTTACACCAGCTGGAACATATTATTTCGTTCAGGCAGCTAACTGTCTTCATCAAAGTTTTCTATTGTTATTAGTGGCTAAAGAGGTTTTATTTTTGTGTCATAGTCATAGATTTTGTAATCGGTCTCTGTAGCTACATAAAATATAGACTATATAATATTTTTCAACGTTAATCTTACAAATGTTTGAAATTAGTAGCAAAAACATTTGTAATGTAATTTAGCTAAGTCATTTCCTAATTCACTGAGTTTCTGGGGATTTTCCTATAACGTAATATGTTTAAAATTAAAACAAAAATATTTGTTTTATACTCTGGCTGAAAGCGGGCAGTGCTTTTGCCTTTTGCTGTTTTGCGCGCGAAAAAGTAATCTGTCATAAATGATTATTATTTAAAAATGGTGATTACTTTTGGCAAATATTAAAACTTCATTTAGTCATTTATGTTAAATATTAATGAAATGAAATTATATGAATACAATATTGTATTATTGGTAGCATTCGTTGCAAAAAAACTTTGTTTTATAGTCTGTACAGATAATAAACGGTCTGTCTATAATTATGTCATTTGCTATACCGTTATTTAGATGTTATAAAAAGGTGAACAACTTCTACCAATGCTATACACATAAATAATTTTCATTGGATGATCTCATATCCTTATTACAATGGGTTAGGAGTCAATTTGCTAATTCAAAAACCAACTTTGGCTTCGTAGGCGTGTACCCTTGTAAGGTCTGACGCGATATAAAAGGCTGTAAAGGTTTTCTCGTTTATAATACAACTACTCAAATAGGATTTGGGATAAAAACAACTTCGAACCAAACAAAACTAAGTAAAATTTATATAAACAGGTGATTCATACATGTACTAATATGAATTCGAAACGTGTTCCCCGCATTTTCATATAAAAGGAGAGAAATAAACGAAGCAATAAATTGTCTATAACTTTTAAAATCCATGATCTGTTGAAGGTGAATTTTTGCCGCCATATTACTCATAGACAAAGGGTTTCCTTTCGAAGTTTAAAACTACGGAAAGAGCCATCAATCTCTTAGTTAGTATGTAGAAATATTATAATCCTAATAATGAATACATTTCACGTTGAGTTACGTGTTTATACGGCGACATTGCCTACTGCTTGTCAAACTTTTCAATAATAACATTATTTTTGACATATTAGAAATATTTTTATGTCATATATGTGAAAATTTTATTGTTTTTGTGCCTTTGCCTTTAAAAAAATTGTTAATTATCCTAAGTATCAATTAGTGAGTTAGAAACACATTTTAACTGTATTTTCTTCAAAGAAAATAAAAAGGATAAGAGACTGCAAGTTTTTCTCAATGGAAACTTACTGTAAATGAATGGAGGACAATGTCCTTTGTGACGTCATCAGCATAAAGTTTGAGTACCACTTCTTTACTAATTGTCCCAGTTGCATTCATTAAGCAGCGTAAAGTTGGAAATGTCCGAGGAATTGTGTTAGTATTTAAATGTTAGAACACGTAATCTAAGACAGGATATGCCTTGTTAAAACTTAATTATCTACACTATAAAATCCTAGTAGGCTTTAGAGATCAGGTTAATTAGTAACGGCATGTCCTGTCTTAAATATTCTAGTGCTTTTTAGACTAATTCAACGATTTAAAAATATATTTCTAAGATGTTTGTTAGTGTCTAAAGGTATTGCCTCATTTGTTGAACTTAAGACGATCGACGGAAATCATTATTAGAATCATAGACCATGAAGATTGTTTTTTATTTAGTTATTCATGTTTATCAAAACTATAAACCACAGAACTCAATGTTGCCAACCTTACCAAGGTCGGTGGCATTGTACTGTTGGTGTTTTTTTTTCAACCTTGTGCAAGTGACAAAAACATTTCTAAGGTTGTACATCTTTTGTTTAGGTCTGTCACCGTTTTGATACAGTCTGTGGTTTCTTGGATTGTTTGATGACAATTAAATGCATTGATTTATTAACTATGTTTTTATCTACGTTTGAGATAATAATGTTCCGCATTTTAAATAATAAAAGTATGATAGAGACAGGAAATAATATTGATGCAATATTTTTATCATGAACTAGAGCGAGAAGATTTATAGCTTTTTTAATTGAGTATAACTATATAAATAACCGAAGAATCTTGGTAATTATTATAATATAATATTAAAGCTAAAGAGTTATTAACTTATCAAAAAATGTATATACCGATTCTTTACATCCTTTCGTCAGACGACGCTTAGGCAATTATTACTATATGCATTGTGTTCAACTTTCGTTTCTTCGCAATTTATTAGAATGACTGTTTTATAAATAAATAAATAAAACAGTAACAATAATGTCCTTGTGCAATCTATTATAATTCCACTGAAGGTTGCCATACACGGACTTATTTATAACCTAACTTTACGTCAGTTCTGATAATTATGATATTGTCACCGTAATTCGTAACGGCGACGGTCGCGATGCGTCGCGGCATCGTCTATCGAGAACCAAACGTGCATTATATGGCCAATTAATCACAATTAGGTCACATTGTACGAAAATAGTACCATTTTTTTTTTATATCACAAGGTGACAAACGAGCGAGCGGCCACCTGAAATCGCTGAAATAGCGAAGTGACCGTTGCCCATAGACATACGCAATTGCATATGCGTTGCCTACCTTTAATCGACGGAGGAGAGGATGCACAGAAAGAAAATATTTTCCCTTTCCATGCATCCTCTCATCCGGAAAGTCCACTTCCACTTCCCATCCTTTCCTTATAAGAAATAGGATGGTAAGGGAAAGAGGACTAATTTTGGCCTCCGGGACGCACACTCATCAGACGAAACGCGGAATTGCTTCCACTTGACGCCTGTCTTCTGTGTGGTCGTGGTATTTCACCGGGCGAGCCGGGCCGATTCGTGCGAAGATGTTAAAGCGGGCTCTACCACTGTTAAATAATTAATAATAATTATATAAATTATAATTATAATAATAATTATATCATAATTTAAAATGTAGTAAATATAAGAAGATTGATATTATATGAGTATTTTACATTTATTGAACGAGGCGACTCTAGAATTCTCTAGAGTTTGACAGTTTAACTTTGGTTAATCAATAGGCCAAACTTCATGTCACTACCTAGTTTTGTCACAAAAGTGTTTGCTCGACCACAGAGTTAGAGTTAAATTTTCTTACAAAAAACAGTTTTTAATTAATAACAAAGATCTAACGCAACTTGTTTGTTGTTATTTAATGAATAATTTACTCACCATCGTCATTAATTGCACTTCTTCGCACGAATTGTCCCGACTCGCCCGATGAAATACCACGACCACACAGAAGACAGGCGTGAAGTAGAAGCAATTCCGCGTACAGTCTGATGAGTGTGTGTCCCGGGAGCCTAATTTAGTCCTCTTTTCCTTCCCACCCTTTTTCTTATAAGGAAAGGACAGGAAGTGGAAGTGGACTTTCCGGATGAGAGGATGCATGGAAAGGGAAAGTATTTTCTTTCTGTGCATCCTCTCCTCCATCGATTAAAGGTAGGCAATGTATGCATATACATTGCGTATGTCTAGGGATAACGGTCACTTCGCTCTTTCAGCGATTTCAGGTTGCCGCTCGCTCGTTTGCCACCTTATCATATAAAAAAAAATGTTACTAATCGAAATATATCCTTGTCTCGTAGTGAAATACAAATATAAACCGAGTAACCTTTGACTCATTACATGCAAACTTTTTGTAACAAAGATGTGCAAATATTAAATAAATATGATGAATATTTTATTAATAAAATTAACATAAAGTCACTGGGGTTAGTATGTTTATTGAGAAAATATAGTTTAGTAGGTTAAATATAGAATTTATGTTCGCTAACTCACATATTGTTGGAGTTAACTAGGTTAATATTAATTCTAGTATATTTTCATTTAATATATGTCTTTTAAAACAGGATTATCTCTTAATCCATAGTTGCATATTCAAAACGTAATAATAAGATCAAGAATAACGTAGACAATACCCGTGAAGAATGCATCAAAACTTTATCTTTAAAATAGCCATATGTAAAATAGTGTTTGTTACCTTTTGATAACCAATTTGAAACAAGATGTATAAAAACAGTAATGATAATGCACCGACTTCTATAAAATAAAAATAAATGGACGGGCTATAAGACGTTGTATTTTGTGCCTAATTGATATTTGTCATTTGGCGCTGATGGTAGAGGTTTATATCGGTGGTGAGGATTCGAATTAATATAAATTATAAACTATCAAGTAACATCACCAAGCGCGTTCAAATCGGACCGAAGCAAAAGATGTCATTTCCAAGCATATCCATTCAGTTTATAAAAATCTGTGTGAGGCTTTATAATAAAAATCAAAATTCTTTTTAGTGTATTTGAATTGTTTGCAAGTAATTAAATATTTGTTTATTTGAGAATAAGTTTTGCGAATTGGAAAGCAGGTTACGTTACGGTTTTTATTTGTGATAAATAAAATATAATATAATCAATTCAATGTGTTATCTTATTTATGAGCATTCGTTATAGTTTAAATTATATAAATATTTAAATTTAAAAACATCCGTAAATGCATATAAAGGGTAATCATTTAGGCATAAGTTATGAAAACTTTTTGTTTGTAACTTTCACACTAAAGAGGCTGTATTATTATATGAAGGTGCCTAAAAGAGACCAAACCAGAACTTAATAAACACTGCCTCGAATTTTTTATGGTTTAAAGTTGTTTTTTGCATGTCTATGAAATACGCTGACGTTTTGTCTTTACCGCCTGCACCGTGTGAGTAATTACTACGTTTAGAAGGACCGTAGACAATAATTGACGTGTCATGGACTCGCAGCATGCGATGTTCAGGCAATTTTAGTTAGTTATAGTAAGTGTAGGTTTCAATTTATTATTTAACTAGCTGTCGCCACCGATTCCCTCCGCATGGAATAAAAAGAACACTAGTTGCATATGTTTTAAGGCTCTGTTCTTTATCTATTCAGCAGTGCTGGACCATTTAAACATTCGCATTTATAACAGTAAGATTTATATTCAAAGCATCTCCAACTCTTTGTACTTCGTTGAGGAATTATGTTACTAATTTTAATTAAATATTATCTTTTTTTACCTACACGAAGTTACAAGATGTGTAAAAGAAGATCTCATGATGGATCCCAGCGTCTTCCAACTCTTTACGTACAGACAGATTATCAGATTTAGATGTATAGATAGAATTGTATCATGTGAATGAACTTAGAGAGTTTATTGTTTCTGCTGATATCGTTTGCATCAAAGACTTGTTTTGTATTATGTTATGTGGATACAGGGTGTTGTTTTCTTTTGTTTGTTAAAATTTGTAGAATATTTATTTTTATGATTTTAAATGGTTTGAATAATCAGTTTAGCACAAAAATATCTCGATTGAATCTAAAATGAAGCAAATCAGTTAAAGCGACATTGAAAGGATAGCCTAAATTTAGCCTGGATTAACGAGTGAGATCGAAATCCTCGTTTAATCCTTAATTCGATGGTGTCCAGTGTGACGAACAACTAATTAAAAAAATCTACTGAAGTAGTTTAGAGAAAATTACGTAAGTATGACTTTACTAAAAAAAACAGTTGTTATTGCTACAAAAAATTTCTTCGGGTTAAAACATATTGTGATCTCTGTCAGGGGGTGGAAACTTAGAAGAAGGACGGTTTGTATGGAAAGTGGCGCCACCTTTTATATAATGGTAAACATCATTTCATCTCATGGCTAAGTTTGTGTCATCGAGACATTCATGTGTCATCAAACCGCTACGTTTTTTTCGTATTTCTATTTCTGTTCTTGTATTCTTAGTTCAATGTTGTTTCATTCATTTTGTTTTTAATTAAAATGTGTTTTCGTGAAAAACGACGCTGTATGCAACTGTGTTTTAGATGGACTGATTATGGTAAGTTACAATTCAATAAAAATTTTCATGTTATTCCCATACGTCAGACTCATTTAAACATTTAAATATTTTCGTATTTTGGTGTAGTTTTTAGCACCACAGTGATTTATACTTTCCGGTTATCATATTGAATAGTGCCCTACTTCTAATACATTTTACATATCAGTTCCTATACTTGACAGGAAATCACATTCTGTTTGTTTGTTGTAGGTGCACATATACACGGTTTCCCCCTTCCTGAGAGAAGGTCAGTGAAGTTCAGAAAATGTGTGCCAATCACTGGAATTATAGAGCCATAAACTGATGTGTCTGAAATTAGTAGGTGGGTCCATGTGTGTATATGTAAAAAATATATTTTTTTATTTGTAATTTTTTATTGTAAAGAAAAATCTGCTTGCCTATGTTGTAAGAGAATATGTTCAGAGTGTTTAAACTCGCAAATAACTACAAATTGCCAGTTGCCAGCTTGCATGTGACTGAAAATATTTTGGGGGTTGGTTTTAATTACAGGGTATGCATTTTTTTGTGACCGCGCTATACTATTTATTACCGTAAATGTAATTTTCAAATATATATTAAAAATTAAAATATTGAGCTGATATCTTGAAAGTCATTGATGTATATGTACTTGCATAGATTTAAAATTAAGTTATGTAGAAATATAATAAATAATGTACAAAAATATAAAAATATTTTGTTTTTATTTCCCCAATAATAATAGGATCATTTTAATAGAGGTATTTCATAGAAGGCTACTTGATATCGGCTCACTATAATAATAACTGATAAGTGGGTATATTATTTTTGAACATTGATTTAATGTCAATTTTAATTTCATAAATTAGATTCCCACTTATCAGTTATTATTATAGTGAGCTAAATATGCGTGCCTACGTATATAGGTACCAAAAAAAAAAAAATTAGTTCAGCGATTATACGCATGGAGCGCCACAATCGCCGTGGATCCACGACTTCGTGCGAGTTGCCCCTCTTTCTATAGTATACTTATTATACTCTTTGATCTCTGTTTTGTCAAAGTGACAAGGACGACGATATGTTTTGTACAGAGATATTGGTGTCAGAAACCGACTGTAAGTTGTGTGTAGTTTAATTACTTTCTCATTATATTAGCTCACTTGCTTTACCTTCCGATGCTACCCACATCGTCTCCATTGTTCTGTAAGGAACAAACATGTTGCAATCTTCAAGCAGCGTGAGCGTATGATCATTATCTACTACATTACCGATTTGCATGCGTTTTGTTCAAGCGATGTTTCCTATTTCGTAAGTTTTCTAATTCATTATCTCGTTCTGTTTATTTTTTAGGTTAATTTAAGACAGATGTCATTGCGATTTGTTACAGCGCCATCTAGTTTCCATTTCTTTAATGTGCCTTTTATAAAATCTCTTTTTACTCTAAAATAAAATCTGTAATGCAGGTTCTCGATACATCTGTATGTATTTTTCACCAGTCCAATCCAGAATGGGACTAACCATGGGTCTATGAGTCCAAAATCTCCGTTTAAAACATATGTGATTGTTTAAAACAAATGTCAGGGATGACGACATGTTTCATAAAGAGATTTGGATCTCAGAAACCCAAGATAAGTTAATAATGATAAGACGTGTGCGTCTACTTTCATGCTTAAATTTCACATTTTCACTTTTAATAATTCAATTTAATTTATTACAATCTATGCGGTTATGATGTGAGCTAATAAAATTTAGAACTGTCTTATTTTATAGCGTCGCATTTCTTGATGAGGGAATAATTTTCTACATCCTCTTAAACGTAATTTCTATTCTAAAGTGGAACACAGTTTCCTAGAGCAAGCAAACTATCGACAATTTCTTGAGTTTTCACTATTAGTTGTCTTAACATTAATTACTACTTCTAAATAATATCTCATAGACATCTTTATACTCAATATGTATTATTGTTGCATAATTAATGACTGTTTACAATCGTACGACACGTGAGCGACACGACTGGACGAGTAATTTGCGTGGTGTGTAATTAACCTTGTAGTTAGTCATAGTGCGTGAGTACGTGTGGGCTAATTGACAAGGTTCGGCGGGTTGTGTATCGTCTTTAAATGTGGGAAAATCAATTGCACAAATGCATACCGTCTTCATTTGTTATGTGGGTTGTAAACTGGTGAATGTTTTTACCTTGACAGATATTAAATAGGATTTTCATGAATTTACAGTAAATAAACATTAATAGCGTATTGACTTATGATTTAAAAACAGATGTAACAACTACGGATTTCACAAATTAACACTTTCTTAAATCAGTCTCTCCCTCCTATATATCATGACAAAAATAACTTACCTAAATAGAACATAATATAGACATAAAGTTTATATTTATGCACAAACCAGGTATTATAAAGTTATATTTTGTATAAAAAAGTATGAATTTCAAGTTCAACTTTATAGAAAACGCGTTTTTCTATCAATATTCACCCGCTTACGCTTATAACTTACACGACAATAAAGCGAACTGTAGCAGTGCGTGGCGAGCGAAAGTTCCCGCGCACATCGGACCATGGATGATGGCCGCTGCAAGCTGTTACGTATATTTATACATCTACAAACACATCATTTACTAGCAACAATGTTATATATAACACATCGCTCTACGGTCACTTGCTAGTCATTATGTACAAGTAGCACACACTTTTTAATACAGGGTGTTTGTTAGGGGACCGGGGCGTCTGATCGCCGTGTCCTGGTGGCGCCAGCTAAATAATACTTTTTAAACCCGGGCACCCTATAAGGTTAGGACAGTCGACCCTGTTATATAGTACACATATTCAGTAGAGAAATTCACTTATTTGGAACACTTGTTTGGGTTTTATGATGTATTAGAAAAAATCTACATAAAGCACTTTTGGTGTTATATTTAAATCTGTGTAGTACATTTTAGTAGTGTGGTAAGCATGTTCCCTCTACCGCGAGTTACTCTGTGGGCTGTATTAAGGTCGAATACGAAATTAAAAGTCGCCTTAAACGTTTCTTTGTGCCGAAGCGAATTATTATACGAATGAATATTAAACAGTGTAACATTTTGTTACCGTGTATGCATTATTTAGTGATTCAAGGACGGCTTAGATCCTTGTAACGCGAGTTCCAATTTCTTTAGTTATTTATTACTCTACAGTCAGGGGCTAGAGGACGCGGGCTGTATAGAAACCTTACGATGAGTTGTAACTCACTTGTTATTTTTACTAAGCCGGCTAAACACTTTAAACTGAAGAGTTGGACTGATCAGTTAGCTGAAGGTGTGTCACCGGCGATAGATAATTACATACCTACAGACATGCAACATGAGAACTGAGATGTAACAATTCTATAAATACCAATATATTTTCGAATGAAACAGTTAAATAAAATAGCTTCGCAACGCTTCGTTTCGATACTTAAAGAACACCGTTCAAGCTTACACTAGCCTTGGACAGACAAGGCCGCGGCAGAGGCAGGCCAATTTTTTTTTTATTTTACAGCTTTTCATCGACTATGTTAATATGAAATATACTTCTATAAAGTCAATAAACCATAACATTACCATAAAATACGTAAAAATTAGTCCGATAAAAATATTTTAATTATTAAAGAAATCAAAGACAAGAATGAAACATTTTAGTAATGTCGTTAAATCTTTAGGATAGCGCTACTAAGCAGACTAATATTTTTTAACTCTTATAGAGCTGTGCCAACAAGCAAGAGAAAAAAAGAAAAATCCTTCGCCATCCTTGCAGAACCACCGGACCCTTCGCGACCAACGAGTCCAAGGTCACTGCCCTTGGACATCCGCCACGGAACCGGCAGGGTATCACCCTTCAAAGGTGCCCTATTATTTAACCACACCATTTAAAATGTTAAATATTTAAATTTAAACCAACCTTTACATTTTACCATAGGGCGGGGTTTCCGGGAAGAAACTTCTCGACATACAACTCCAAAAACCTCAGCGGCCAACTCCAGATCCTGCTCACCATCAAGAAAACGAACCAGCTCACAATCCAATCCCAAAATGGCCCAAGTGGCCACCATACCTCCTCCCACCATTCTAAGTAGACCTCGCTCCCCGAGAAACTTTCTAAAAGCGAACATGGAAGAAGTAAAAGAATTAAGCGAATTAAATAGAGAAAAGCACGAAGCTGAAGCTGAAATCAAAAGGCAACAAGAGGAAGAAGCATTGCTAAAGGAAATGGGGTTGTTAGACAAACCTACAAGTAGAAGTAGAGTAGGATCTAGAGCCAATTCCAGAAGCAGTTCGCCTAACAAAATAAATCTCAAGTCAAGATCAAACTCACCGTCGACAATGAAGAATGATAACTTACCTGCAAGTAAAAAGGAAACAGCTAAAACTACAGGGACCAAAACGAAACCTGCCACACATAGATCTAGACTAAGTTCCCTTTCTAAAACTCAAACACAATCAAACGATAACTCACCCAAAAACTCTAAAATACCCAAAAGGCAGAATTCAGTGTCACCGACAAGAAATTCACGAAATTTTATAAATTATAGACGACCCTTCGAAAATAATTTAAATAAAAATCAACGATTTATATCTAATAGTACTAGTAGTATTCATGAAACCATCAAAATTGGAAGTCAAGTACACGATAAACGTGCTATCAGTCAAAGCGCAGAGTTTTTAGATATTTCTCCAGGTGTCGTCCACAGCAAACCTCCCATATCACCTGGCAAAGGAGGCCCCCCTCCGTCAAATCGAGCAATTAGTACTAAACGACTTTCGCCGATAGTTGGCACTCCTAATAAAAGTCCTATTGACGATCCTAAAGCAAGCTCTGCTAAAACTGCTCCAAAACCTACACCTACAGCAAGGAAATCAGTAAAAACTGGCGGCACCACACCTGCTACATCTAGAATAACTTCTAGACAAACCAGCAGGACTGCTAGCAGAGATCCAAGTCCCGAAAAGAAGGTCAATGGTAAAGTTATCACTGGCACTAAAGTAGCTGCGAGAGCACCGAGTACAAAATCTGCACAAAATTCTAACGTCGGTAACAAAACGGACGTCAAAAAACCGATGAGTAGAACTAGCAGCGTGAAAAGCCTGACCCGAACATCAAGTACTAAAAACATTAATGAAAAACCACCACTAGTTAAAAATAAAGACAAAAAGAATGATCTAAACGAGAAATCCAAATCTACGAGCAAAATGAATCAAGTAGGTGTTAAGAAAACTACCATAGATAAATCGTCGGAGATATCAAAAGTTAAACAAGACAACGTCACTACAAATAAAGAAATAAGTTCAACTGAAGACGGTGCTAAGGATGATGAAGAAACAGCTAAACAAGATAATGAAACTCAATACGACAAAATTACGAACGAGAAAGGAGACATAGTTATATTAACAAAGAAAAATGTGGTTTCTATGACAACCGCAGCAATTACTGCCCAACCATTGGAAGTTGTAACTACTGTGACCAACCAACTACCAGTCGCGTTGGAAAAGGCCCGGGAAAAAGGTATTTTTGAAAGATTAGGTTCGAAGGACTCTCTTAAGGAAGATAAAGATGAATCCGTAGTAAAAGATGATTCAACAACCAAACACAATGTAACTCTGAAAGATCTAACCGGGACTAAAGATAAAGAACCTGTAGCTCCTAAAGAAGAAAAAAACGGAAAACACGACGACAAAAAACCACCAAAACCTACAAAAGTTTTATATGGCGATGACAATATTAAACTGAAATTATTACAACCACCGTATAATAATCCTCAAGTTGAACGTGTAAAAGAAAAAATCGACTCCATACTTAAGGAACCGGAAATATCCACAGAAAATATTCTAGCGCAGACAAAAAAAATTGAAGAGAAGTTTGTAGACACGAAACAAACGTTCAAAAATGTCGCAGACAGAACAAAATCTGACATACATGATGCGAAAGTAGAAGCCGAGGACAATTTAAATAAAATGAAAGATCAAATAGAAAAAACAAGTGAAACAGTAACTGCACAAATGCGCTCGGAAGCTACAAAAATTGTTGATAGCATAATAACACCGATTGAAGAACCTAAACATGATATTGAAAAGCAGAAAGAAACTATGAAAGAAAACATCGAGCCAATAGTCACCGTTGTAAATGCAAAGAATAAACATTACAATAAAAAAACAGATGTAGTTAAAATGACGGAGACATTAGTGAAAGGAGACGCAGAAGTGGAAGTACAGAGCTCGAATGACTCAACGCCAGGAGTAGAGAAGATCAAAATAGAGAAACAGGCAGCTGATGGCAGCGTCTCCGATAAATCAACAAGTAATGGCGGGTAAGTTTAAAACTAAAAATTATCTAATACTTAGTGGCCAGTACCACTTCGATTTGCTTATACTGCACTCAAAGTTGTTAAGTAGTAAATCTACACTTAACCGACAATAAATGCAGCAGTAAGTTGATACTCGCACAATCAATAGTTTGTAGTAAATAACTTTGGTCAGCCGCGTCCTGGCGTCAGACCCCGCGCTGACCGCGTCGCGTGACCATCACCTTATTAGCATACGATATTAGGGTTGTCACACACGACTTGTAAATATGAATAACTTTAATTCACAATACTAATATATTCGCAATATTGAAATAGTTAAAAAAAATTTATCACTAAAATAAATTTAGTAATGTTACATATATTGTGATCCTCAAATCTAGCAACACAAAATGCTAGAGAACAAATTTTGTTAAACCGTTTTGCTCTTGAATTCTTAACCTCTCCATCAAATTCGTATTCATATCTAGTACTGGTTAGACTGTCTAACTTAAGCTAAACAATAATTCCATCAATTTTCTATAAAAAGATCAACGACCTTGCACGGCCTGTAGATACAATTTTCTCGTAAAGTTAACAGCTATCTTTTTAATTTCCGTTGCGTACACTATTAGCCTATTAAATGTTGCCAGCCCTAACGGACTGCGCGGTACATGAGTCGTACAATTTGATTTATACTAGAGAAGAGTTCCAATCTCCTGACTTATTACATCTAACCTAGCATGGTTTAATTAATGTAATTAGGATAATTAACAAATATTGTGAGTCAGGAGCGAATTAAAATAAGTAATAATCACATTACAGTTTACAATTATTAATAGTTGAAATAAAAAAAAAACTTTATAAATTCTAAAATTAGTGATTAGTACAAGTCTATTAAAATTATGAAAAGAAATCATTTCATTGACAAACTGTATACAAAAGAAAATAATATCCACAAAAAAGGCAAGTTTCGCGCCATTGGAATACTTTAGTGTACAAATGAATGCGTAAAATTGTACGAACTCGAAACAGCCCTTAAGAAATTTCACCCTTAAGAAATTAGTTCACGCCAGTCGAACGTGACGCGTCGTCTTAGCCGCGCGTCCGCCATTTTGAAATAGCATGGCGCGAAAATGTAAAATACAAATGTCAAAATTAAAAATGTTACGTTATTTTTGGTGATAATTATTATAAAAATTAATATAATTTTTTTTTAAAAAATGCTTCACAATAGAACAGTGTACATATTACCAAATGAACTTTTGCCGAAGCGGTACGGAATATCTAACGGGTAATTTTTGTATTAAAAAATACGCAAGCTTTATTTTACTAAGAATTGTTTATAAGGAATTCGGATTTTTTAAAAAGTGAAATTAATCTTCTCATATTGAGTTAAAATTGTTTGTATTATCGTACTATTAATTTTTAGTTATCCTGGAGAATCATCGCTTCTAAGGTAAAATTTTATCTTCAACAAATAATAAGCACCATTTTTAAATAGCTTTAATACAAATGCATCTTTAAGTTTTGTCCAAAAAGATAGTAAAAACTTTCTTCCCCGACTTTCAGTTTCCCACAAAGCACAAGTACAACACCCAAACCTCCTCCGAGATCCCGTCAAAACAAACAAGAAATGCAGACTCCTGATGACAGCAAAGAAAACACACCAGTCGAGAAAAAACCAAACATCTGCTCGAGATTGATGGGAAAATGTAAAACGAAATGTTGCCCTTGTTGCATAAAACCGAAAGATGACGAAAGAGAAACATCGGAACCAAAAGAAGAAACAAAAGACGAAGGAAGAGAATCAAAAGAAAAAGAAGATGAAGTGGAAATGAAAGAAAAGAAAGGAATGTTAAGTAAATTGAATTGTTTCAAAAAGAAAGACGCGGAAAAACAAAAGGTTGTCGCGGAAGTTGGAGCTGGTAAAGTAAGTTTTATAATTATTTTATAAATGTTGATTTGAATAAAGATTTAGTTGTATTAAATAGGTTAGTCGAGCGACCTATTTGACTGACGCCTAAGTCATCATAAATGCAATAAAAAGTTAGCCAAGGCCTTAGAACCATTTAAAATCTGGTTAAAAAATTTAAATGCGAAGTTTTGCGTGTTTTACGAATATTCAATAACAATGAAGTAATAATATTTTTTTCACGGGTTAAAAAATAACATGGAAAATCGTTTTAATATTCTATATGTTTTCTGTTGTAAGTAGACATTTCTTTTACATTTCGTGTTATGTTAAGCTGATTATAGAGTAAGGAAAATAAACGACGACTTGTGACCGCTACTTTGATTGGGATCAAGGCTTTTCCGTGACAAATGTTACATTTCAAATTGCTATTGAAATGTGGGGTTTTAAAACTAAACTTTAAATACATAATATATTTAAACTCATTATTTAAAATAATTAATGTAAAGTATTAGACGGTAAAATAAGACTCTATTGATGAGACTTGCTAATTGTTCCATTACCGTTCCTTCCTATCGATAAAATAAACACTAATCTGTCTGTGTCCCCAACAGGCGGCAACTATAGAATTCGAAAGCGAAACGAAACACAAGCGAAAACTCCGCGACGTGCTCTGCGGCTGCTGCAGGCGGCGCGTCGGTGACTCGTCGGCACCACGCCGCGTCGTCGCCGCGGAAACAACGCCGCCCGTTGTCAACGAGGTCGGCTGCTGCGGCCGCAAGAGGAAGGACGTCGAAAGAAGGGACAGCATACTCAGTGATAGCACGCCTAATACGTAAGTGGCTTTTTTCTTCTTAAAACTTGTATTCAAAACTGACTCCTATAAGACGGGACCCGACCTTATTATTGTTTATGTATAAAAAGTTGTTTTGTTTTTAATATTTTAAGTTATGAATAATGAATGTATGGTACACCAGATGCTGCAACTTGGCACTATGTCGGTGGATGCGGGGCGCGTGCCGGCGCAAGTCGGAGCCAGCCTCCAGCCCGCGGGCGAGCGTCTTCTCTAAGAATAAGAGCCTTTCTCCTACACTGCCTCCTGAAGTAAGTATACACTTGATATTATACTACGAAGTCTCTGAAGTGAGGAATCTAGGCCAGGGACTCTCAAAGTAACCTAAACGACTTCTAAGAGCTGGTTAGGTAGGGCAGTAAAAGTTAAAATAATCCAAAGTAACTAAATTATCTAATTGCAATCTACAAACATGTTGCGGCTCATATGTTTAGTTAAAACGACCCTATTCCATACAATATCGTATCACTATGAACCAGTTCCAAATGACCAGTGCGTCATTAGCCCTTCAAAAAAAGTCCTTCAGGCAAACTGAGTCACATCTCATCGGAACTAAGCAAATATTAGAGGTCAAAACTAACGTACAATTAGGTTCTTTCATGGTATAGTTTAAAAAGTAATTTGTCTGATAACTTTCGCAGTCATTCATCATGAAGTATGTATAGTACTGGACTAAATTTTCTATTGAAGGTGTTATTCGATATATTTTACGCATCGTCATCAAATTAATCGGATGTTACATTGAACCATTTATCGATGTAAAGAGAGGCTTTTAAAGTAACTAAATATAAATAAATTAATTAGCTTTCTTGTTATTAATTTTCTTATAATTTCGTATATTAACTACAATAGAATTAAATTTAATTAGACTTTTCGTCTGAGATTTAAAAACAGCGGCTGCTAACCACAAACACGATAATATAACTAAAATGTCAATATTACATCGAGCATGTCGCGTGAGAAAGTTTTCTTTGAGCAAGATTATCATCTCTAAACATTACCACGAAACAAATTTATAAAATTAACCAAACAACAAATTGTTAAAAGCCAAGGTCACATTACAATGGCCACCAACAAATCGATATTTCATCAAAATAAAAGGACTGTTGTTGTTATTCAATTCGAAATACTGCATTTGTATCATCGACGTTGTCTGTATCAGTTCTTTCTGTTCCTTCTATTTTATACATTAAAGTATAAAAAAAATTCTTTAACAACTAAATAAGATATTTTAGACATGTCTGTGTCTTTAGCTCCACCATCTCCTCAACAATCTCAACATGTAACAATAATAGTGTCCAGTGATTTAAATAAACGACGTGTTGAATTTGATGGTAATGTTGAGGTAAAGAATTCCGTTGCATCTTGCACTTTTATTTACATCACACATACGTTGCATCCTTAGACTTATGACGTTCTTATGGTGAAGGAAAACATCAATATGCAAACCGCAGTGGGACAACGTGGTTGACTATGTCCTCGTCACCTCTGACTCAGGGTATGTTCTGAGCCCCTCAGTGGAGACGTATACTGATGTTTTTATGATGATGTGTCGCAGGACACGCGCACGAAGCTAGACGCGAGCCTGGTGGAGCACACAAGTGTGATGCGAGGCGCTATACCCGTACTGCCGGCGCCGCTCGCCTACTTCTGCCTACTCTGTAACATTGTGGTGCCTGGACTTGGTGAGCTCACTTGAAATAATTAGTACATGGTAACACGATGTAAATTTTCAGATATGGTCGCAGATTCCAGATTTTTGTTTTGACTTAAGCTTATTAAAAGGATATGAACAAATAATGTCTAATGTTTCAGGCACAATATTCAGCGGACTGTTCTGTTTGTGTTTCGGGATCCCGAGGTTCGGGATACACGACAGCCCGAGACACAGGATTGGTGAGTTTACAAATTATTTCACATTTCTCTAAGTAAGGAAAAAGGTGTCAAAAAGCAAATATCAGAATATTATATTATAGTTTTGTAAAAACATCATAAAGTTAATTCTGCTCATATTTTGATTGTTGTGTGTATGTCTGCAGGTTCCTTTGTGATCAACGTGGTGGTGGGATGCGGGCAGCTGTTCACGGTGCTGTTCTGTCTGGTGGGCTGGGGCTGGTCAGTCTGGTGGGGCACCATCATGGTGCGGATATCGCGTCAGTACCACAAAATCTTTTTATCTAACCTTTTTTTTATTTTCGAGTTTTATGACCATAGACAGAATAATAAGTCTCTGGACATATTTGTTTTTTACCACTACTAGGATTCCCTCTTTCTAGAAGTGAAGGTGATTTAAATTTTAGTTAGCAATTAAACTTTTCTATTGTATTATTTGTAGGTAAATATCGTAAATTGAAAGCGGAGGCCGCGCTGGAGGAGGCGGAGGCGCCGCCCGTCACCGCCAACAACCACACGCGCGCATAGACACAGTCTGACAGCTGACAGCTGACAGCTGACAGCGCGCCAAAATCACATGTCAAACTCGAACCGCGACAGTCAAATATCGTGACATTTGTATAACATTATTGTTATATCTATTTTTCAAAAAAAAGAGAGATGGAAAGTGATCGTTCTGATGTTTAAAATTGTTGCAAGCAGTAAGTAAGGAATGATGAAAGTCGAAGTAAGATATTGTAAATGTATGTGAACTCTATTAAAACAATATGAGCTTAAAGCTTACTATGATATAAATGTTTTTACTAAAGATTAATGTATTGTAAATAATAACTGGATACCTTTGAATACGTAATTTAAACGCAACAAGTCATGTCGAATGAAATATTTAACGAATTACTTTGTAATATTAATTAGTATTTTGTGTTCCGAATGAGAATCTGAACTGGAATTGGAATAAATTGCGTTATCAGTATTACAAATATTTTAAAATAATGTTACTTTGTTTTTTAAATCTAGACTCCAAAAATATGTAATTTTCTCGCGATTTTCGACCGGTTCAGGCTACAGACACATTCTTATTTGAAACGTACAACATAACCTTCCTGTTGTTTCTACAACAAAAGAAAACGTGTTGTCTGAATTTATTAAAGACATTGAAATAATTGTAAGAAAAAAAATATGGATTCAAAAGAAAATGTTAAATCGATTTTATCTTAAATTTTTAAATTATACGTAGAAATGTAAATAATTAAAAGTTTTTCAAACGATACAAGTGTTACCGTTGGTTCTCATATTTATAAAAGAGTTAAAAAAAATAAGCAATGTCGTTGCTCCAATGTATCGGCAATGGAAATCAACTGTAAATGAATTTGGTAGTTTAGAATTATTATCTGCTGGTCAGAAATTAACTTTTTAAAGTAATGGATTGTTCCAAGCTTCCACAACTTTCTGACCTTTTTGGTCTTTTTAAATTAGTAGATAGTAGAACATTTTTTACATCTATCAATATGTATATTTAAACAGCAATAAATATTATTTTGTAAATCAAATAAATCTATTTTAAATATATCATTAATAATTTTGTTCAGTTTTTAAGTGTTATAGAACTGTTTTTATGGCCCTAACTAATTGGCTTAAAATATTTTAAAAATGTATCGTAGTGTTGCCAGATGAAAATTACAAAAAATAAATAATTGGATCATTTATTTAATTAGAATAATTACTTTTGATATGTGATAAAAATATTGTCTTCATATTAAATATTAAGAAACAGAATCTCATGTTTTTTTAAAATGATTTCAAACGAAGATGTAAATAAAAAAAGTAGTGTAATTTCTTTTACTTTAAAAAAATTAAAAAAGAAACAGTTTTATTGACCAAAATAACTGCAATAATCACTATTAAATGTTTTGTTAAATATTATTAATTATTAAAGATTAAATCTAAAAAATGTTATATTTAGTTTTAATAACACAGATGATAAAAATATTTCTAATTAACATTTCTTTATGATATTTGGTAATTAAAAAAATCTGTTAAACAATGTGAGAATAATATCGAAATTAATATAAAATAACACAACTTATATTATGTTCATATACTACGTAATTACAGTTAATTATAAAAATTAAAGACTTATCGAAGAGTTTCTTTTATATTATACATCTATACTAATATTATAAAGAGGAAAGATTTGTTTATTTGCATTGAATTACTTTGAAATCGTAGTTGGGAAATGTCAAGGAATAGACGAATATTGGAACTCTATCGTGGAACATTTATTTCGCTTGGCACAAGTACGGCGAAAGTTCACTGAGCTGACTGCCAACCTTCATTAAATGGAGAGCCACCTTAAGAGAGAGAGATTGAATTACTTGTAAACTACTGAACCGATTTAAAATCACGGTTGAGAAGCTACACTATCCCCGGGTGACATAACCTAAATTTATAATTAGATTTTTTTTAATTCCGTACGTCAGAAGTCGCAGGCAACTGCTAGTGTTAGTATAAATAAAACTACAATATTTTACAATATCTCGTTTATTTTATTACGTTTGTCGTTATAATTACAATAAATAGATTAGAGGAGTAGAGGAGGTCAGGCTGACCTCAAGTGACAGACAAACATTACTCGGTGTTGTTTCAAAACAAATCTTGTTTCAATTGAACGGTGTTTTTATTGATTTTTTTTTAGAACACAGACTCATTTTTACAGAAATTTATTTATAATTTATAAATTAATCGAATTAAACCAAACCTACTGAGGTTTTGTGATTTTTAAACATTATTTAAATATTTTTAATCTGAAACAAGTCTGTTATATAAAAGTTCTTGTACCAAGATATTTAAGTTAAATTGCCAATATTGTATTGTTTGTGCTCGAAATTCTAAGGTCTAAGAGTGTTTTTTCACTTTATTATTTTGGTATATTATAATAATTACAGAAGACAAAGTTATACAGTTTTAACACGTTCAATGCTACGATTTTACACATAAAATTGGGCGGCATTCAACGTGTTAACGAGAATCTATACTAATTAATTACAAACTGAGTTTTCTTGTATACGATATCCTAAATTTTCATCATAACATACCAAAATAGAGCAAGGAAAAGTTTGTAGAGGAAATGTTCACACGAAAAGTCTAAGTTTTGGAGATTATTTACTTATTATATGGAAGAATTGTTCAGACATAAAATAGTGCAACTACGGGAAGTGTAACTGAGTTTCCACTGCTGATATGTATCAATAAACATATTGTTCTCTTATACCAACATATGTGTAAGTTTCTGGGGGAAAAAGACGATGACAAGTCACGTTTCGTCTTCCGCGACAACGAAAAGTGACTTGATTAGATTCGTTTAGCCACGACAAGGTCCGTGGTGTCTGTTTACCCCTCTGGGTTACATACTTGAGTTGTGTGTGTGTATTTTTGTCTCTATTTTTTCAAAGAGATTGTAAGAAATAACAATATATGTTAACACATATCAGATCACTGGAATTATTCTATAATAAAATATATCTACAATATTTATTGATAAGCTGAAAATTACAAAAAGCATTGCTGAGATCCCATTTACCTATTTATTTGGAGAAAATTAAAAAAAAAAACTATATTATACACTTTTGACTTTAAACATTTCAGCCAGATATAAATTAAAAAGTAAAATACAGATAGTCTATGAAATATTTAACATCTGAGTCAAATTACGTCTGAAATTAAATCAATAAATAAAAAAAATTGATAATTTCTGGTCGTAAGTAAATATTTAATAGCCAATTATTTTTAGTTAATAAAATTATAGCAATTTCCTAAATCCATAAATACAAAAGTGACAAAAAGATTCATAGTAATAATGCATTTCGTAATTTATACCTATATGATAAATTAAACAGTCAAATATGTTATCGACGTTTACTTTTCAATGTTATCAAATTTTTTTCTAACTCAAATGAAATAAATATGTCGATAAAAGATATATTATGCATAAAAAGACATACAGATATATTATATATTATACGTATACTGAATAACACGTTACATAAGTATATATGATTTTTAAGTTTAAGTCATACCAACTTTACAAACTACAGTTTTCAGTCAAAATTCATAAGTTTATTTTAAAAAAAATATTTCAAAAGAAATTACTGTATATACAGTACATATGAAGTTTCTCGCGATTAAAACACAAATAGTTTTTTAGTCATGTAGGAAAAATATTAATTTCCCCGGAAATTTATCAAGTAATATGAGTACATATAAAATGAAGCGTTTATATGCAATTATTAACTTATATGTACATTTGTTTGAAATCGATGTTGTTCAGTATTGCACAGAGTTCAAGCACCAACATATAACCAATTGCAAAGCCTTTTACGTTCCTTTACGTGAAATTAAAGCTTGGAAATATCAATAGAGGGCGCTGTAAAGTGAACATAAAAGTTCCGTTTCTACAGAATATTAAAAAAATTGTTTGACGTTTAAATTTTAAAATAAGAATTAATTGATGATCTGTTTGTTCATCAATCTGTTCAAATTGTGGTACAAATATGTTAGAAAAAACAACTATTGTATCTAGCAATACTGTTGAAAGAAAATTGTTGGCATTATAACTGTAATGCCTTTAACTTATTTAAAAAAATATTTTGTTTTTTTTTATTTGTCATTGTGATATCAGTTTGAATTATGCCAGTTATATTATGTACATAAAAATATACCATTTTATCTTCACACTGTAAGAGGCAAGAATTCTAATAAATTAAATAACATATAAATATAAAAATTTAAATTAAAAATTATCGTTTTAAATATTTACATTTACTAAAAAAATATAACCGCGATATGATGTAAAAAAATAAAACTCGCAAGTGAAGATAAAAATTATCTATGGCAAATTGTACTTAATCACTCATCGTCATTTTCTAGTATAAAAGAGGTTTGTTTGAAACTCTTTGGTAAACCTAACAATAACCGCCAAAGCCGCGCCATTATATTAAACCGATTTTTATATTCAGCCATAAAACTTACAACCTAACATCGGATTTTTAAATACTGCAAAATTGTAGGAACTCCTCGTCCAAAAACATAGCCGAAAGTTGATGTTAGATTAGATTTTGTAGTATTTTTTCAACATTAAGGAAAGCACAGCCGTTACTAAATACATCTTAAATTATCATATCGTATATTCTAAATCGAAAAATAATATTTTTAATTATATCATAGGAAACAACTGAGTATTATCTGTCTCACAACAGTAAGGCCGAACTTTTCTTTCTCCGCAGACATAGTAAATGAAACATTTTTCCCTTTCACAATCACATTCGTTTTAGCGCCATCTAGTTACGAAAAACAAAAACAAATTGATATCAGCGCCATCTAGTATCATAAAAACACAAATTTATCCACATCAATAAATTATTCCTGAAAATTGTTTTACAAAATGATACAGAGATGTCGCTTAAATATTATTTCATTTGATAATCTTAACAATAATGCCAAGATAACGTCGTTTGTTTGATTCTCGACCTAGTTCACTGCAGTATACAGTTGTTTTTCCGTTGTATCTCTACATTGGAGAGATTTCTTTCGATTTCATCGTCCTCCGCTATCCTGTAGGACGAAACACATCTGTAATGTTTCAATCTCAAACTATAGAAAATATAAACAAACTAGCTGTCGTTTACTCCGTCCACATGGAGTTAAAGAGAAAAACCGAATTAGTAGGCTATGTGTTCTTCCAGGCTATATTCTACATCAAATTTCAGTAAGATCCATGCAGCTGTTCCGTTGATACCTTCCAACAAACAACCATTAATCCAAAAATTCACATTTATAGTATTAGTAAGACATAAACATACGCTTTTTCCTGTTCATCCATCTCCTGCACCAGTCTGTCTCTCTCGTTCACGGCTGACAGCAACTCCTGTAAATTGTACATCACATATAAATATAAGTGATAGTGGAGGTAAACATAGTTCAACAATAAAGGTGAAAAGCAAGATAAAAATGAAGGAGGTGAAGAAATTAAAGGTGGTCGATTAAGGTTGCAGGTTGCAGAAAAAGTAGAAGTTGTTGGGTCTGGGGGAGGACGAGGTAGCAGTGTCGGTGGCGGAGGTGGAGGCGGAGGTGTGGGAGGTGACCTGCAGCAGCAGCCGCTCGCGTCTCTTCTGTCCGGGCGTTTTGCGCCATTCGTCCACAGCCAGGGAGAGGCGCAGCTCCCGCGCCAGCAGCTCACAGCGCCGGCTCAGATCCTCCTCTTGTTCCCTGCAAACACCGCACCAAACTCTCAATGACAAGTATTCGACCTTATTTCGTTGCAAATATGGTACATTATTATATACGCACAATATATTGAGTTGCATCTGTCGACGTAGAAGCGCGTTCTTCTTGTTCACCAGGTGGAACCACTGCGACATCAGTCTGTCCTCCTCCTGCAACATACAAAACATATCATCTTTCTCTGTTCCTTATATAATGATAAAATATTCTTCAATTACTGCTACAACGAAACTACAATACTAAATGATAAATAATTTTGTCTAAGGATATGAATTATTGTTTTTTGTACTACACACAATTACATACAACATTAAAGTTTATAGGAAAGATGTACCGGATTGTAAGGAGTTCGGGTACAAGCAAGGAATATTTTCTTCCATTTCTTTAGCTGTGAAATATAAACATTACTTCTTTAATAGAAGATGAGTGCGTCGCTTAGTGTAGATTTTGTTTGAAAAAGTTACATTACAGAGTACAACAGAGAAACACAAGTACTTATTCCTTTTGTATTAGAAAAGGATGGGAAGGGAAGATGAAATGGGCTGGTGTACATCCAGCTAGCTGTTCTACCTCAGTGTTGTCAGCAGACTCCATGACGCGACGCAGCTGCTTCTCCAGCGCAGCCGCGCGCTCGTCCACCGCGCTCTGCTCCCGCTCCAGCGCCTCCAGCTCGCTCGCTATGTACGAGCCCGACTCCTTGCCCTGCACATCAGGTTGCATCACGTTACATCACGATGCATCACGTTGCATCACAAGACAAAGAGGAGAGTTGTGTACGACCTCGTCAGGAGCGGCATCTGCTGGTGCGAGGCGGTCAACGAGCGCGGAGAAGGAGTGTAGGGGGGAGCGACGCGCGCCTCCGCCCGGAGACATGCTGCGCGACTCGCTCTCCCGCTCCTCTGTCACATACATGTACTATTTTATATATAACAATAGAAGAACATATTTACAACTCTCTAATTGATTACCAAGCACTTTTAGTGTACATTTTTCATACTAAATGTACATTTCTCAAAAGGAACTTTACCCGATCTGTCCGCGCTGCCATAGCTCCTGGAGCCAGGAGTGGGGGGTGTGTCCCCGCGCGCCGCCAGCGCCTCCAGCTGCTCCACACCGCCCGCTGACAGTACACAATTAATATACAACAAATATAAGAAAAAAACATAAAATCAATAGAGTTGGTCCTTCGAAAACAGGATAAAGTTGTTACTAACTTCAAAAATACAAGTACACATGTAATGGCCTTTTCAAGTCGGATAAATAATTTGTTTTCACATTCATAATATTAAAATATCATTTTTTTGTTGATTTGAATAGAAATATGTCACCTGCGGCCAGCTCCTCCATAACAGACTGCTTGCTGATGATCTCGACAGTGCCGCGACTCCGGGACGGCGACAGGGGCGATGTGGGACTGCGGGAAACATATTTCTTTTATATCCTTACACTAAAAACTATTCTAAACATACTAATGTATTTAATTTTTTAAATTTTATGTAATAATAACGTAAGAATGATAATTTATAAAATGTTAGGTGAACTATATGAATCTTACCTTACAATACCCGCTCTGGCGTCCGCAATCAGCTTTCTCGCTCGCTCCCGCAACATCGCCTGTCTCTCTTCCTCTGTCATTGGCTGAAATTACACATTTATCTATCATTATTGACTGGTACAAAAAGAAAGACAATTTCGTAAAAGCTCAATAATAAAGCAAACATAAAATAACACAAAACAAAATACTTGTACAGCAAAAACAACATCCCTTTCCTTACCTTTTTGACAGGACTTGCATCACCGTTCCTCAGACCATTCACCATCTCTGTCTTATTCGCTTCTTCTTTCTCTTTCGAGTTCTGACGTCTGTTCTTCTCTTTCTCTCTCGCTTCTCTTTTAGTAGCCTCTAGAAGTTGCCTCGCGCGCTCTTTTAGCTCATCATGGCGAGACAACAGTTGCTGCGACGTCACAAGAACAAGCGTCGTCGCCCAATCGGAGCGAAGCGTTCAATTCAAGGGACCAATCACAATGAAGCAGCCAATCGCGCGGGCCAATGAGACACGCGGCGGGCGAGCGCACACGCATGTTTCAAAGCGGTGTCGTTGGCGGGAATGGAAGCAAATATAAAATGATGCGATCAGTCTATTTATTATTGGATTTCAAATGCACACGTTAGCTCAAAACAAAACAAATTCAAAATACACAATACTAGAAATCTAGATTTCAGTTTATTTCACTTAAAAATGTACAAGGAATGATGATGTAATGGTTTTTATGTCATTATTTTTTACAGTTAAAAAGACAAACACAACCCAAAAACTATTTTAAAACTCAATAAATGATTTAATACCAAAAGCATGAATATTAACAACTTTCATATCCCAAATTCGCTTCATTATATACAAAACAACTCGAAACATATAGAAAAATAGGATGCTCACGGGTGTTGGTTTGGGCAGATCTGGTACCGCTGCCTGGTCCTCCTGCTGAGGAGATGTCTGCGGAGGAGGACTCGCCTCGTGTGCACTGGTCAGAGGGTCTGTCACTGCTGGCTCTATTGTTGGTTTGGATTCCGCTTTCACTGGAAATTAAAGTCAAAACCGATAAAAGACATCGTATGGTCAGTATTGAGTCGTATTAACCGATATTCTAATATTTATTAGGTGTTTGGTCAAGATTTATGGTTTAGGTCGCTATAAACGATATATTGTTTTAACTAATATCTCTTTCTCCTTTTTCCGAAGTGTCACTTATTCTATTAATCCAAGAGAAATTGTGATATCTCACCAGTATCAGTGGAGATCGTCTCCTGAGCTGGTGGAGGTGCAGGCTCCTCCTCTTCATCGGAACCGAATGGATCCGTCAGCTCCTTACGCGTCATCAATTTCTCCGGACGCGCGGGGATCGCCTGGAATACAATCATTCTTGCGATTAACAAAAAAGCGTAGGCAGAGGATATGATTTTTTATTTGGATAACATGGAAACACGGTTATTCTAGTAATTGTATGCATTTTTATGTACGCGTACGTAAAATTACGTATACGTTTGTTACCTCGGGCAGAGTGGGGGGGTCAGCAAACCACTTGGTGTTGGGCTGACTGGTCTTGAGGTCTCGTGCGGGGGAGAGCATCTTGCCGAGGATGGTCTTGGACTGGTGCACCAGCATGTCGCGCACCTCCTTCATCGCCGCTGGAGACTGCGCCTTTTCCGGACTGCTTCGTTCTTGGGACTTCGTGTCCGAGTCTTGAGAACTGATGAAGTATAAAATCAATGTTTCAAATATTATAATCATTTATAGCTACTGTAATTGAAACAGAACTGTAGAAAATGTAAAGAATTACCGTAGGTTTCCGAGATTAAAATTCGCGTTTAAAACAAATGATCGTTTTTTTGTCAAATATAAGAAAAGGAATGACGCAATGATTCATACAGAGATCTCTGAAACCAACTGTTAGTTTGTGAAATGTAACATTGGCTCCTTTAGAATTTAATAAAACAAGAAATAGATATATGTATGTGTACTTGGGCCTGGGTCGTGTGCGCATGCGGGAGCGTCTCTCGCTGACCTCCCTGCTGAAGAGGTCCCTGGGCACTGCGCCGTCTGTGTCATGTCGCCCCACCAGGTATGATGACTCCGTCTCGTCGTTACCTGCACATTGCCGGGTTGTACTACACCTTACCCCAAACTCTGTCTTACTGGAGTTTGTACTAAAATTATAAACTCTTTGTTTACCAAGTTGTTCAACTTGCAGTTCACTGCCGGTGAAGTGAGCTCGCAGTTGGAACAGATACGTCATTATCTGGAAAAAAAACAATCAACCTGTATTAGCAGTTGCTGGATAAGTTCTTAGCGTGAAATAGAAACAATATCCTAAATTACTCCCGCACTCATAAGCTAACTTCCAGCAAAAGTCCGGTCATAATGATAGCCGTTCCAAAGACTGCCCAGAACAAACGCTGATTTATGGATAGAGACACAAATATAAAAAATGTAAAAAAAGGTGTTTTTACATAATAAAGAGAGAGAGAGAGAGATAAGTGTATAGTAGTGTATACTGACGGCGAGCTTGTCGGGTGCGGGCGGGGCGCAGACGTCGGCGGCGCTGAGCACCTGCGAGATGCCGAGTCGTGCGCTCGCCTCCAGCGCCACGCGCAGGTTGCGCTCCGCCTCCTCCGGCTGCAGCCCGGAGAAGTCTCTGCACACGCACACGCACACACTGTACACCTGCCGCGCCTCCCCGCACACCTCCCCGCACACCTCCCACACCTCCCACACCTCCTACACCTACACACTCACATCAGGTCCGGCCGGAAGCGGTGGATGATGGCGCAGAACGCCAGCCCGGACCGGAAGCTGGTGGTCAGGTTGGTGATGCGGCAGGCGCGGTACTCCCGCGTCACGCTCTGGCACCACTCCAGCAGGTCCTGAACCTGGACACGTCACATCATCTATACATATTATTTTCCTATCAAAACTATTTAAATTATCATCAGCCTTTCATAAAGTAATGTCATAAAAAAATATGAATAAAACATGTACAGAGTGGCGCTACTGGACTCGATACTAGCGCCATCATACATAATACAAGCTGACTTACCGGCGTCTTGTCCTTGTCCAGGTTCTTCAATGGGAACAGTTTCTCCATATCTACCACTGGTGTCTTCTCACTGTCGCCCCCTTTCTCATTCTCGTTTGTGTCCAGGCTGATGTTGTTCAAATTCGACTTCAACTCCAAAGGTTTAAGGTTCTTTTTCGCTATCGTCTTCGGTTTGAATTGCATCGCCTTAAAGTTGTCAAGAGTAGGCTCTTCTGCTTTTGGTGTTGATGTAAATTTCGGTGGTTCCGTTTTTATTGTCATTTTTGTAAAGTTATACTCTGGCCTTTTGATGTTTGTTTCTTTTTGTGTGAAATCTATGTCTTTGTTATTAGGTGTGGGCGTGGCCGGCGACGTGGGCGTGGCGGGGTTGGTGGGCGTGTCCGTTGTGGGCGTGATGGGTGCGGTGGGCGTGGCCGAGTTGTCAAAGTTGAGACTCTGCACGCTGTTGGGTGTCGCCGCGATGTCGCTGTTTGTCAAACTCTGCGTCATCTCCTCCATTTGTTGACGTAAGTCGAGCATCTGTTGAGATATTTATACTATAATAAATGATAACTGTTCAACATATATAATACACTTTGTCTGGAATGATCTTAGAAACTCGCCTGTCTGGTGGAATTGTCAGAGAGCGTGTAGTCATCCTCGTCGAGATCTTCCAGCACGGCGATGTCAGAGTTGTTGTTGACTGACAGCAGGGACGCCAGCGACTGCATATCCTCATCCCTGCAACATTGGGGGGTAGGCAAGAGTAAAAATGAAATGCACATGAGTTGTTGTTATTAATCACAATATACACTGACGTGGCGTGTCCCTCTCGCAGCAGCACGCTGTGCAGGGTGAGGTGCAGGCTGGCAGCGCGCAGTCGCCGGCCGGTGGGGTCGAGCTGCACGCGCACCGCGCGCTGCGCCGCCGCCAGCGAGGCGTGCTTGCGCAAGTCCAGCGCGGCCGCAGCCAGCCGCCGCCGCTTGCCCGTCGGTGACACCTGACACATACACACAGTTCTCATAGCGACTACTTCTACCCGGATTTAACAAATCTAACGGTAAATCGTTGACACCTAGTAATGTATGCACAAAACTTTACATAATCGATATATTAACTTCAAAGACCTGGAAGAATTGATCCTTCGAGCAGGATTTTTCAGTATATGACTCACATCCTCTAGCACGAATGTCCAGTCCTTGTCCTCCAGCTCATTGGTGCGCGGGTCCCGGAAAAGGGTCACCGTTACCGTCTGGTTCTCGGGCACGGTGAATATAACTGAGCCCCTGCAAGCAAACGGTCATAAATCACTTTTTAATGTTAATCTAAAATACAAATCCATAATCTTATTCTCCTTTTCAAAACCCAGAGACCATTAAACTATATGGGAAAAAGGAAATGAAAAGCCACGTCATACATCAAGTATCAACCAGCTGTGTTCACTTGCGCCTCGAGTATCAAGACGTGAGCTACATACAGCGTTCTGTTCGAGCACTCACTTGAGAGGATCCTTGAGCGAGGGCTCCCACTCCACAGGCTCGGTGACCACGCGCCGCGACCGTCGCGTCCACACTATACTCAACTTGTTGGGTTTCCTGTCACGAACATAAAAATCAAACCTCGATATAAAAAAAAAACAGTCAAACTTTAGTATTAATTGCATCATGCAAACTTTCCAAATATATTGTCTGTCCGCCAAACTGCACGCAATTATTTATTATTTTAACACACGGAATGTAGTTTAAAATTCGACAGTTAACCTTGTCTAAACTTTTATGAATACAAAATCAATTTAATTCTCAAACTAAATTAACACATTTTATTGTACTTTAAACTTGTGTACTTTGGTTGTATGTTTTCCTAGTATCTTACGTTGTAACTACGTTTGGGAAACTGATCCCCCTAAGTCCTGCAGACATTCTGGAGTCTATGGAATAGTTAATAAATCTCTGGTCAGGAACAATGTCTGATGTAACTAAGTTTACCATTTGGGTGTGGTCTCGACGTCAATGCGGTGATAGGAGGCGGTGTACTGGAACTTGGCGGCGCGTTTGTTGACGCGCTGCAGCCGCTTCCACACCGACGCCATGGCTCACTGCTAATGCTGCAACAACACAACAATCAGCAACTGCACACTGTATTATATTAACATGAGTCTCGTGACCTCTTATTCTATAAATAGGATCGAATGAAAATGTTTCCTTCTTCTATATTTTTCTTTCAACAACTCATATCGATATCGTAAAAATACAAAAATATTCCGTGTTTTTGCAACCAAATTTGAAAAAATATATTTTTTTTCTAATGCTAGGGTTAAAAATATATTTTCATAGCATTATTTTGGAATATGTAACCCACGGATATCGTAAAACACTATCGAACTTTGGTACCATAAATCAAATGGCATAATACACTCCACTGTACCACTGGGTATAACATAATGTTGATAATGAATCTAACAAGTTAATAGCCACTATCTAGGTTATCAGTCGGGTAACGACCTCCAAACACCCGGAATTTACAACCTCTGATGTTGACTCAACACTTTATGGTCTACGCTAAACATCACACGTGTAAAAACTTCGATTCTAACACCTTCTATCTTGGCTACAAGTATCCATGCTTAATTATATTAACCAAAATGACACAAAAAAAAGTTAAATTTTTTTATGAGGGGGCAAACTACTAGCGGGACCACCGAGGTGTTCATCCACGTCCATATACATCTGTAATACCAAAGGAACCGCAGATGCGTTGTCGGCCTTTGGGACATCGTTGTAAACGATATGTCGGATATAGTAAACAAACATCTTGTAAACAATATAGTATCAGTTGTTATGGTTGAATATTGTCTGTATTATAAAAGTTCGCGTAGTCTATAGTATTGTTATTGTGACGTTTATAGGGTTATTAAAAGATTTACTACACTATTTTTCTAAAATCAAAATCTCTTTATAAAACACATCGTCATCCCTGTCATTACTATTGTTAAAATAGAGATAACTATATGATTTCGCGGTAACTTTGGTCTCAGACACCAACGATTAATCAATCAAAGTATGCACGTTGTTACATAAAATGTATATAAAAAGTGCAACAGAGGTGTGGCAATGTCGTGCAAGAGTAATCGATAAGTCTCTCAACGCAACTGAGTAGCGAAAACTGATATGTTAGTAAATTATCTACTAATAAAAAAAGTTTGTTACAATTGTAAAACCAAATCAGTACAGTAGGGAACATTTAATTCCTACCCACCAAGGCCACTTGATACAACGTACGATATTCAATCGTAAATGGGAAGCGATTTTAATTCCTCGATTACATATAGAACAACGATCTCTTGTGAGACTGTCTAATCAAAGTGTATGATGAGGTGGTGACGTCATTTGACGCGATCAGCCAGGGTGGATGAGGTCGCGGGCCGCATCGAACTGCGCTAATTACGATAACATATGCGGTGACTCAACTGACGCGTGGCGTGGGACTGCCCTGACCAGTTTCTATGACAACCAGTTTAAAGAAAATACGACAAATATGTTACATTTACGACCACTTTATTGAGTAAAAGCACTATCATCTAAACATATTTCACCATCAAACTGACATTTTACTATGTGCCGTACACAGAAACGATTAATGTTAACTTAGAAATCACCTTAATAAGGTATTCTTATACAAAACTAGCTGTCGCACACGACTCCCTCTAAAAATAAAATAGTAGCCTAAATGTTCTTACAGACTATGTTCTACATCTTTATAAAATTTCATCAGGATCCGTTCAGTCGCATTTATTAGTACACTTAGAATCCTCCCGCCATAAAGGAGTGTAACAAACTAATAACTAAAAATTCTATATTAAAAGGTTTTTTTTTCTAGTATTCCTTGAACAAGTTATTACCGGTTGTCCTTCACAAACGGTAGTTTATTACACCACAACGCTAGACTGCGGTAATTAAGTCATGTTATCAATGAATACATAAAAAACTGTACAATCAACGTTCATCGATACTTATCATAATTAAAGCAATACCTAATCATATAATGACGTAACGCCGTGTTAACTTATTGTATATCTTGATATTATTATACAACTAGCTGGCGCACGCGACACCCTCCGCGCGGAATGAAAGAAAAACACAATCAGTAGACTATGTGTTCTTCCAGACTATGTTCTATATGTCTTCCAAATTTCATCAAATAATATAACATGAATAAGATAGTAAGATTAGCAAGAAGTAAGATAGTATTGATAAGTTAAGCTGTAACAATTTTTATACGTAATATTTGATCCTGTAATAAAATGAAGTTTCTGCAATCCACGAACATAGTTTCTGAATTACGAACATAAAATCTTACAGAAGCAAGAAGCGGGGCCTCAACGCCACATATACAGTATGTTTTTTAATCGTAGGATCGGTATTTACAGCTTATTAGTACTAAATAAAACATATTCGCACGAGACATATGCTAAAGCAACATTATAACAATTTATTTTATCGAATTGTTATAATAACATTGAATAATTGAATAAATAATATGATAACTGTATTTACGTGTATCGGACACCGGAAACGATTATCTATACCAACCGTTACATTACTGGAAGCTCCCAACTATTTTGTATGTTGACCTTTGATTCATTTCATTAAACATACATTATATTAAAAAATAAATTATTGTTATGTTATTTCAATCGATAGTTGGAGCTATAGGAATTTAAATTATCTGTGATGGAAGAGCTTATTAATAAGCAGAACATTTAAAAACAATTTCAACGGGTCCGTTGCCATATCACCAGTCTCGGGGCTCGGAGCAACACGAGTTAGGGATGTCAACCATAACCCAGTGTGGATTGTCTTCACACACATTTTTAAATTGCTTCACAAACATGTGCAGGTTGCATCAAGATGTTTTCCTTCACCGTTGAAACATCGGATAGATACATCATGAAATTCAAAAATAGAAAATTAGATTAATACACGACAAGGACCTCGCACCTCTCGAACCTGGAGGTGTAGATTCCCGGTATAGTCGCATACTTAACAACAGCGCCACTGACGTTCATAGTCAAACAGTAATATCAAGTTTTTAGTGCATAACTATTACGTCATAGATATATTTTATTGGTAACATTTTGTGGTATAAGATTATGTATATGTATTTGGTTTTCTAAAACCGCAGAGTATGTTTCAATTACAATATTTCAATGAATATTTAACGTTATGAATACGGCACTATAGTCTCGATGTTGCATTCGATTGTCAATTAAGGTTAAAATAATAATTTCAAGTTAATTTATATTGGATTGAGACGAATTTTAATGCATTACTAACGGTATCCACTGAGCAATCCTTTTTATTGTTTAAAAAAAAGAGATAAGCCACGGTTATGAAAGTTACAATACCAATAAATATAGTCTCGATTAGTTTTGTTAATTGCATGAATTGGACATACTGTATAAACACGTAGATGTAACAAATTCAGGCCCTTGACAACGACCTAATTCCTAAATTGGATTAAAGCAAAGCCTGCATTAGATAAACAAACTACATACCATCAAAAACATGTTTATATTATTTCAACGTTAATAATATTGTCTACATTTTAAAACGTTTTGATACCATGTCACACTCGCCACTAAGGGCGTGCCTTAGTGAATATTTAATCAGAGAAAAGGACATCTGATGTCTAAAGATGAAATTACGCGTATTACTTCTATAGAGGTCATTGACACTAAGGGACTGTTAAAATAATTAAATCGAATTTAAGTGCAGCAGCAAAGATAATATAGTTCTAAACTCACAATATATAAGTTTAAAGTTGATTTAACTTTGCCGTTAACAAGTCGATATTTATCCACCTACGCCGAATACCAGTCAAATTAACCAGAGGTGCGCGATGATGTCAACTCGCAGTTTCGATACAATTTCAACTTTATTCCAGTCGATTAAAGTTCATTTAGTAACTAACAACATTCTCACCTTTTTTTATAAATATTTGTTTATTATAAAGCAAAGTTGTTTACGTTTAAGATGTCTGTCTGTTTCATAAATATTGTTTGTAATTTTAGATCATAATCTTAATGCGTTATAACGTTACAAATCTTAGCGGTCTACAAATAGGCCTGCCAAATTTTAATAAACTTAGGCATTAACAACATTAAATAGGAGAATGTTCTGTGTCTTGTCAACCTTTGACTCTTGGACAAGATAAATTAAACGATCTCAGTAACCTACTTCACACCACGCACTCTGACCTTGAGATATTCATGATGTAAAACATGACAATCCAGGGGTCAAATCCAAAGAGTTGACAACCCTACGAGTGATATGTATTTTCGAACATTGGACTAAGATACGAATCCTAAGATAAGTATGACTCATTTTAAAATAAACATCCTCCAACATTGAATGACAAAATATTTAAATAGTGTGTCATAACTGATGAGTTCCGAGTGGCAAAGGTGAACTATCGTCATTGCTGAACAAATGAGGTTAAAATAATTAAGCAAATTACATGCGGGATTATTCTTATAATAGTCCTGATGATATAAAAATAAAAGCATAACACATAAAACAAGAAACATCAGAAAAATCTTTTTACCAAACAATTTAACTAATAAACTAATAAATTGTGCTGACAAAAATCTTAAGTTAAACACAAATATGTGAAACATTTTTATAAATTTGCGTCATTCTGAGCAGTCCAGTATTGTGTGTAATAAAAAAATGTAATGGCATGTTTCCTACATTAAAAAGTCGCAATTGAATTCAACTTATTAAGGTCAAAGTACTTGATGGAAATGAGGTAAATGTTTAAACTGTTTCAATGATTATACAGAGTGTTTGATGTTAACATAAATATAATTTTAATCAGTACCATATGAATTCTTAATTTTCTCAATTGAACTTTCTAATTAACACAAATAATATTAATTAAGTTACTTTACATTAATCAATGTTCAAAATACAAGATTATTGGGTTATGATTATGTACATAGGAGCTATAATATACTGTATTATTTACATATAAATAACTTAAACAAGATGACATCATAGCTTCAGTTATGGCTAAGTAGATAAGCCTTGTAGCACTATGCTAATGGACTTTACTGAATATTAAATAGGATTGCTTTTAAAGTAAACAATGGACGTGTAATTTGAATTATGTAAAGCTTAAGATTTTACAAATGAAAGTATTATTATAACATACCCATGTTATACAGAAAATATATACTAAAATAAACCTTAGAAATATTTAATTTACTGTTTTATAATCATTAACACCATTGCTATACAATAAAAATAATCATTCTGCCTTTTTGTCTACATATTGACTACATATGAATACATCTCTATCAGCCATTTTTATCTAAATTTACTCATAACAAAACTCCTTCCATCCGTACTTTATTTGGTAATAATATCCAAGAAAAAAAAATTATGGACCAAATTCCATTGGTATACAAATAGTTATTGTATAAAATTATATTTAATAATGAGTCCACAATAATGTATACACTTGAATGTTATCAGTTTGGCTCAACAACAACACAAGTCTAACACAGAGGGTTAGAGTAGGCAGAGATTACAAACTTCCGATTAGCTACTTCTATATATTTTGACTTCCATTTAATACAAAAATATGGTTTTCTTAAAATAATTATACAAGTAGTAAACAGTTTTAGAATATTTTTAGTTTTCTGTGATTATAACTTTTAATACATTTTCACTACAGCATATGTGTTATATTACTATGTATTATATGCTTGTATAATAAATCCAAGAGTATAAAATTATATACAAGACACAGGACCTACAATTACCAATACTAAAAATATATATTTGAAGATAAGAATAAACATCCAGACAGAATGCGTATGAAAAACAAACAAACAGTACTTGCAACTTGAGCGTACTACTCGAACTAAAAATAGCATCCACCAATCAAAGGAAACCCTAGCCAGATGCACTTGAAAAATTACATCATTGAACACCAAGTTCAAAGAACTGGCCGTGATATCATGACTTCCTGCTTTACAGCTTACCGCTACATTAATTAAGGCTGAGCAAGCTGCGACCATCCCTGACTTAAAACCTAGGACATATCGAAGATACTTACAGTGCAAAATTCACAGCCGTAGCATTAGAGATCAACGATTTTTATAACAATGTCTTCAAGTTTAAAAGCACAGTAAATTAGCACAAGTTTGTTTTTACACAATTCTAAAAGCACCACTGTATACCATTTAATTTACGTTCTTATATTTTTTACGTGAATTTTGTTAAACACAAAACCTCAGTCACTCAGTCCATTTTTGACGTTTAAAGCAAACTGTGTTGCATTAATATTAAAATAATAATATTACCATTTCCTTCTTGTGTGTTTCAACCTTTCAATCACTAATGTTAAACGGTAGATTTAAATGATTTCAAATGCTTTGTCTTTTGTGGTGTATAAAATAGTGTAACAGTGAAATAACATTAATATTAATGGTAAAATGAATGAGAAAATATGCTTTTTACAAAATAGTGAGCATTCAAACTCATTCCGACATTTGGTAATTTACGGTAAAACGAAACGTTTGCACACAAAATTGAAAAAGGCCTATGTATTTGCAGCCCGAAACCTGTCAAATTTTCAAAATATGAAGTGACTTACATTAATTCTTTAGTTGATTGTGTAACTATATTTCGATAAAAACATATTCATATACATTCGCTTATAATTAATAGTTATAGAACTATTTATGTGATTTCTATTTGTTTACGCCGGTGGAGGTTATGAAATAAAAATATTTTATAAAACCTATTGGTTATTATGTTTTAAGATATAACTACTCCATCAAGTATTTACAGCTACAGAAAGTTTAATATTCATAATGTCGAGAATACTACATAATCGCCTCAGGTAAATGTTCATCTTAATACAAATCTTGTAAACCTTGAGTTGATGATCTTTACTCACTTTAAGTAGAAATTGGTCATAATATCCTATTAAATATTTATTCTATAAAATACCTTATTTGTTTATGGAAGTAATAGAACGCTATTCAACACAGACTTGAAATTTGAGGCTATATTAGTATCCAAATACTGTAAACATGGTTTGACTCAATCGTCTCTGAAATCCAACTCTTTTATTATACAAAATAAATTATTAAGTGATGTAAGAATGTAGAGGAACATAATTGGAATATGTGCCCTATGCCTGTAACTTAATATTAATGTAATTTAATAACTAATCTTTGGTTCATTACAGATCATCCCTAAAAAAATCAACAGCTTGGTCATGTTTTGACAAACGGGCTGTTGCCTTCTCAATATGGACTGGAAAGAGCATGCTGTTGTATAAACCTATTGATCCAATTCATATTCCAAGACGGAAGTATGGTATGCTGATTGCCAGAGCTGTGCGAGGAGTTCTGAAGATCAGATACCTTGTATTGGGAGGGGCAGTGGGTGGAGGGATGACATTAAATAAGGTTAAATATATTAACTACTTTTAAAAGTTTTTCAATTTGTAATCTATGTATGTATTCCTACATTATAACAATGTCGAACAAACATATATAGGAAATTTTAAATATTCACCATGTACAATTATGAATTAAGATATGTGTGAAGTCAACCAACCCACACTTGGCCAGCGTGGTTGACTATGGCCTAATCACCCTCAACTTAGGGTAGGCTCCGTGCCCCTCGGTGGGGACGTATAGTGAGCTGATGATGACAATTATGAATTGACTACAATTTGGTTTGAACCAAGACTAGTAGATTACAATTCAAGTGCATAACCCGTGAGCTACATATATATTTTTTTTGTATGTATAAAATAGAAATTTGGAGTGTTACCTTTCAGAAATATTCAGAATGGAAAGATGGTCTTCCCGATATGGGCTGGTTGAATGATCTTCTTCCTGATAATGATCAATGGAACCGATTTACAACGACATTACTCGATGCTAAAGATCGAATTAGTGATCAATTTCAAATAGGTAAGGTGTAAAATTGACTTATTTTGTTATGTTTAGTTAAATAGTATTGGTTTGTAAAATAGATATATATGTTGTTTATTTCATGTTGTAGTTAAATATTTAGTTAATTATATTATATGTTAATAATTTGGTTAATTACGACTGCACAATTTTTCAATGTATTCTGTTCTATTATTTTTATCTTTTTTCTCTATGTTGTTTCGTTCTTATATATTATTTCAATATGTGAGCAAAGCAGAATGTTTACCAGGCATTAGGTGACTGAATAAAAATTCAGCAGCAAAATATGATGTCAAGATTTCTCATCTTGTCATGCTATGTCTGAAGTTTTGTAGACTTATAAGCTGCTATGCTGGAGGTCACTTTTTAATCTATATATTTCTTTTCTAAAATTTAAAAACTATAATATTTGTTGTTTATTGTGGATAATTACGTTATGTGGAATGTATGTGATGCATTTGTTAAACCCAAAGGCAAACTTAGAAATGTTTAACATGGGAATTATAGGTTAGAGATGGTCATAGTAGTAATAGATGATTAGCGTGTGTGTAAGCACGGTGTAAGGGTGTGTGCGCGCTAGGTCGCGAGCTGACGCTGACGCTGACGCTGGCCGCAGATCCGAGGCTGCGCGAGGCGGGCGTGGAGCGCGCGGCCGAGCTGCGGGCCTGGCTGGCGCAGCGCTACGAGGACGCGGTCGCCGCAGCTGCTGCCAACAACACCGGTCAGTACACTGTGTGATGTTGCTCCAGGAACATTCACTACACAAATACCACATACAGTACAGTATGTAAGTTGCTTGAGTGAGTTTATGAATGTTGATGGAAAGTGGTCACATAACACACCTTTGCTTGTTTCACTTGTTTCTTTATTTCTGTCTACTTACAATTCTATTGCACAGCGTTTGAGTTTGTTTTAAAATTTATTTTGTTCTATTTTAATAGTTTTTCATATCGCTATTTAAATGTACAATAGTTTTAGTTTTTTGTGTTTTGCTTTGTGCATTTTGTTATTATTTATTCTTATGCTTTTATTTTGTTTGCTAGTGCAGATAAATGAACAATAGTTAAAATAGTAATTAATGTTAATAAATATGTAATATTTTTCATAATAATTATGTTATTTGTTATTCCCTAATCTGATGACAAATAAATAATTTATTGATCACATTATCTGGTTGTATTATCGTAATTTATTCTTATGTAATATATAAAAGTAACAAATATCATTAAATTGTTATAGAGCCGGCACCACAGAAGATACAGAACAATCTGCAGAGCAGACCTGTGCCCAGTTCCATACCCGCGAGAGGCTCTGCTGAAGACACGGCAGCTTATGGTATATATTTTTAATTATTCTGCAGCTGTTTTAGATGCAAATTGTATATGGAAACTATCACTGGAGGTCTTTGTCTAGGTTGTACAACTTTGTTCTGTTTGTCGTGATATCTGTGAGGTTGTACGCGTTAATCTCAGAAACGACCTTACCCGGAGGCGGATTTTGAAATCGACTTGTGGTAGTTAAGTAGTTGTTATTTCCATGTGTTTATACAGAGAAGCGAGTGCACGCGCTGCAGGAGGAGGTGCTGGCGCTACAGGCGCGTTACCAGCGAGAGCTGCAGCGTCTGGAGCAGGAGAACAGGGAGCTGCGCCAGCAGAACATGCTGCTGCGGCAGGGCCGCCAGCCTCCTCCCAGGAAATTGAAGGTAAGAAGTTGAAGAAGCTTCAGGAATATCTAATCTGATCGGTATATCCAATCTTTGATGTTTATCCAGTAAAGCACACTGATTACTTGCCGGAAAGAATTTTGTTTTGTGAAGAAGTGCAGTAATCAGTGTATGCATGTTGCAGCGGTCTCTGATAGACATGTACTCAGCGGTGCTGGACGAGCTGTCAGGCTGGGAGTCGGGCGAGGCCGGCAGACTGCCGCGTGTCGTGGTGGTGGGAGACCAGTCTGCAGGGAAGACCTCAGTGCTGGAGATGATCGCGCAGGCCAGGATATTCCCCAGGGGCGCGGGCGAGATGTGTACTAGGTATACTTTATATAAACATCTATTTTGAATTTTAATTGACAATTTAAAAATGAATTGTGATTTATTTTAGAGCTCCAGTAAAAGTGACATTGTCAGAGGGTCCGTACCACGTGGCGCAGTTCCGCGACTCCTCCAGAGAGTTTGACCTCAACAAGGAATCAGATCTGGCAGATTTACGCAAGTATGTCGCACTTCCTTGTACACATTTATTTATTGCATAACTGAAGAAACTAGTATTGCGATATTTTTAAAGATTTATTTAATTTCGAAAGTCGGTGATATAAATACCTTTACTGAACGACGTTGAAACTACCTTAAAAATAGCGCCCTCTTTCGTTTGACAGTTGAAACATTAGTGTGTCAAAAATAAGGTTTATGTTAATGATTGGTGATAGATTTAGTGTTAATATTAGTGTGCAATGTGTTGTGCAGGGAGGTGGAGCTGCGCATGCGCAACAGTGTGCGCGGCGGACGCACCGTGTCCAGTGACGTGATCGCCATGTCGGTGCGCGGGCCCGGCCTGCCGCGCATGGTGCTCGTCGACCTGCCCGGCGTCATCTCTGTCAGTGCACACTCACATACTGTCACTCTCCTGCTCTTCTGCTCTTCTGCTCTTCTCCTTCTTCATATCTCTCATTGTGTGTGTGTGTAACAGACGCAGACAGTGGACATGGCGGCGGACACGCGGGACGCCATCAAGCAGATGACGAGGACCTACATGGACAACCCCAATGCCATCATACTCTGCATACAGGTTCCATATTAATATAAAACAGTCTAAATTAACGACGTATAATAAGTAAATTAAACATTTAACACTTCATTGGGAACAGCATATAGTGACTGCAAGAACACATAGGCTATTATGTTCTTTTTAATTCGGCGCGGGCTGCGTCGCAGGCGACAACTAGTGTTGAAAAAAAAATGCGAGCTTATATAGTATATACGTTGCAGGATGGATCAGTGGACGCGGAGCGCAGCAATGTGACGGACCTGGTGTCCTCCTGCGACCCTCAGGGCAAGAGGACCATATTCGTCCTCACCAAGGTCGACCTGGCTGAGGAGAACCTCGCCAACCCTAACAGAGTGAGTTCCCATATCTCACAGTTAAACCCTCTTTCCACTGAGTGATTTATTGCGCAACCACTCCAGTGGAAATAACACGCGCGGTTAACTTTGTTAGTGAAAAGGTGTAGGCAGAGTTAACATGTACATTTGTTGTAGATCCGTCGCATCCTAGAAGGCAAGTTGTTCCCGATGAAAGCCCTAGGTTACTACGCGGTGGTGACGGGTCGCAGCCGCAAGGACGATTCCATACAGAGCATACGAGAGTACGAGGAGAGGTTCTTCCGATCATCCAAACTCTTCAAGTAAGTGTTAATAATTACAATTATTATAAATACTTAGAGAATAAGAGTGCCCAATTGGTCACTATGGTTTATTGTAGATACGTAACATTAGAATAATTCTAATAAAAATAATATTTTAATATTAAAAAATAAATTCCATAATCATGCCTATTCATATTCCCTGTCTGCTCTCGTACGTCAGAGTGGTGTGTATATAACCGTGTTGTACAGGGACGGCCTGGTGACACCATCCCAGGTGACGACGCGCAACCTGTCGCTGGCGGTGGCGGAGTGCTTCTGGCGCATGGTGAGGGCAACAGTGGAGCAGCAGGCGGACGCGTTCAAAGCTATGCGCTTCAACCTCGAGACTGAGTGGAAGAATACATTCCCCAGGTATCTCTCATAATCTACGTAACAATACGAGTCGAATCAATTCACTTGAAACATGGTCATATTCAAACGACGTGTAGACAGCGCGAGCTGGACCGGGACGAGCTGTTCGAGCGTGCGCGCGCCGAGCTGCTGGACCAGTCTGCGGAGGTGTCGGCGGTGGCGGCGGCCGCCTGGGAGCGCCGGCTGCAGGACGCGCTCTGGTCCGCCGCCAAGGACCGCGTCTTCGCAGGCATATACCTGCCCGCAGCTGCGCAGGCGCATGACGACGTCGGTGCGTACATATATACATGATAGAAATTATTTCATCCATAGACAAACTAAATATAACTAGATAGTATCCCAATTCCAATACCCTGCCAAAGACTCCTTTCACTTTATATAGTAACCCCCATATCTTTCCCATGTCTGTCCTGTTCCCTGTCCAGCGCTCCCCGTGATGCAGGTGAAGTACAAACACAAAGCTGCCGGTGACGTCATGCTCGCCGAAGTCGACCCGTACGATTTCGACTTTAGTAAGACATTTTACTAATAAAAGTATTCATATTTTAGTGCATCAGTAATTAATTGGCCACTAAGGAAGTTCCTTAGTCTGGATTCAACATATTCAACCCACACTAAGGACCACCCTTAAACGAATTTGATCGCATAAAGACGTAATTGGGTTATAAAATGTAATAAACGAGATTTAGTGACGTCACTAGTCAATGATGTATTAACTGCCATCTATCGGTCAGACAAGTTGAACACTTATATAAATAAGCGCCATCTATGTTGTAGACAAGTTCAACACCGTGGTGGACATAAAGTTGCGCGAGTGGGCGGAGCGCGAGCTGCCCACACAGTCAGTGTTGGCGGGGCGAGAGGCGCTGCGCGAGGAATTCTCCGCTCTAATGGCGCGTGCGCAGGACTCAGACCCCGTGTATGAACCCGTCAAGAAAGAGGCGGTGGAGGAGGCCCTTAGGCGGCACACATGGGAGGAGCGCGCGCAGGACGTGAGTTACATATTTTCATAAACCAGACTACAATCAAAGTCCTATATGATTTCATGAATTATCTTACCGACGGATGACCGAGGCTAGTCCTAGGCGGCAGCTACCATTAATATGGTTTTCTTTCAAGTATTTTTTTCTCTAGGCAATTGATATCTGCCCTGTCTTTGCCCCTCTCTGGCGACATCCATGTATGATTTATAAAATTCTATAATATCTAGTATTGTTTTGGTGCAGGTGTTGCGCGTGCTGCAGCTGAACGCGCTACAAGACCGGTGCGTGGCATCGCGCGCAGACTGGGACGCTGCTGTATCACTCATGGAGACAGCATTGAAGGAGAAGCTCAGTGCTGTCGATGAAGAATTGAAATCACTTACAGGTTTCACAATTTTACATATCAATATCAATTTTCAAATCTTCAGGTAAAGAAAAGTATCTACCTTAACTAATATCTACCTTGGAGAAATTAATAATTAGTTTATTTTTAGATTATTTGAAGAGAATTAAATTTTGAAATAGTTTTGATAGTTTCAATTAAAATAAATTAAATTGAAAGCAGCGCCATCTATTGGGATTTAATGACATTCTAGGCAATTTAGTTAAAGCGCCATCTAGTGGAGATAAAGACACTATTGTAACTGCGCCATCTATCAGCAGTCATTCTAAATAAAATGCCGTGTCCAGGACCTGGTCTCCGTGAGAAGTGGCTGTATTGGCAGTCGACTTCAGAAGAGCAGAAGCGTCGCGGCGAGGTGCGCGCGGAGCTGGAGCGGTTGGGCTCGAGCCGGCCCACTCTAGCGCACGACGAGGTGGTCGCTGTGAGGGACAACCTGCGTCGCCGCGGTGTTGAAGTTGATAATGATTATATACGTGAGACATGGAAACCTGTATATCTAAAGTGAGTTTAAATAACATAATAACGGTATAAATATGTTAATGAAGGTTCAAAACATTGGTAAACGTTAGAAGTTTTTATAGATAGCAGAGTATTCATAGATTCTAACAAAAGAGGGCGCTTTACCGCGTATTTTGGTAATTTGAATAAATTAATTCATCTGTATTTATATAAAATACTAGCTGTCGCACGGGACTCGGTCTGTTCTGAATTAAATAAAAACTAAATTAGTAGCCTATGTATTCTTCCAGACTGTGTTCTATATTTATCCCAAATTTCATCAAGATCCGTCGGGATGTTACGAAGATATCTTATAACAAACATCCATCCATTTATCCATTTATTATATATTGTAATATGTTTCAGACATTTCCTGGAGCGTGCGCAGACGCGAGCACGTGATTGTAAGAAGAGCTTCTATTTATACAGTCAACAGAACGGCACAGGGGTCTGTATTATTCATATTACTACAATTTTATTATATTTATAGCGACGTACAATGAGATATAAATACTCCGACAATATTTCCTCCTGACCACAAGTTTTAGAGTACAGACCAAGAGTTTGTAGATGAGATTGAGATGACGCATAGATACTGGAGGACGGAAACCAAAGATGATGATGTCCAGTTTTGTTAAATATACGTGTTTCTGTCATTTTCAGAAGGAGTGCTGCGAGGTGGTGATGTTCTGGCGCGTGTCGGCCACATTGCGGACGACGGCCAATGCGCTGCGTCAGCAGATCGGCAACCGCGAGGCCGCCAGGCTCGACAGGGACCTCAGAGAAGTACTCGACGAGGTATACAATGCGCACAACACACACACATACTGGACAAATATCCAGCTTTTATACTAAAGTCATTGAATACGTTTAAAAATCAAATGTGTGGAGTAATCATAACAGCGCCATCTGTTGACGTAGTTTTGCGAATAAATATTTTTAGTCGATTTGATGAAATAAAAATGATTATTATCAATTGTATATTACATTTGTAAACTATTGCGAGGTATATTGATGATGACTACGATATTGTCAGATGGCGGGAGATCCAGAGCTGAAGCAGAAACTGTTGTCCGGCAGACGAGTGGAGCTGGCTGAGGAACTCAGTGAGTATATATTCAATGTGTTTCTTAAAGATAACAATATATTCTGTGAATTATTTGAATACATTTAACATTGTTAATTATAATTTTCAGAGCGAGTGAGACAGGTGCAGGAGAAGTTAGAAGAATTCATCGAGGCTCTGAACAAAGAGAAGTAGTCACTTGTATATATGTAGTTGTATGATGTATTGATGACCTGCGCGATACAAACACCTCTCCTCTCATACACTCTCTCACACACACACATACATACATACAGTTTAACGTAGAATTCCACTGATGTGAACATTTATTACAAGGTACCTCATTGTATAGTCATCTCTGTTTTGTTAAACAGAGTGAAAGAGATGACTATATGTATATAAGTGTCAGTACAATGAAGTTCTGTATTGAGATGTTTTCTACTAAAATAAATTATTTCTATATATTTTATATATAAAATGATTACATAGATTTCTAATTAAATTGTACCAATGAAATATGTAGACATTTTTTTCATTTCAATATTTTTGTGTTTCTTATTTTAGTTAATTTTTAAACTATTAGGATTATTTTAGTTTATTGAACCATGAGTTTTATATTTAAATTATTTTCAGTATGTATTTAATAGTAACACTCGCCATTTTTTGTATAATCCAAAATTATTTCTTTACATGTTGTCATGAAACGATATCTATACAATATTCAAGATTTTTTTATTATTCAGTATTAGATTTACTTATTGACAATATTACTAAAATTATTTACAAATAATTAAATATACCATGAATTAAAAATTTAATATAGTCGAGGACGTTAATTTACTATCCATTTTGATGAAATTGTAATTTATTACGATACAATTAGGTTATAAGTTTGTCACAGCAACATACATATAGAACGACAAGAATATCTGGAATAGTGAGTTATGTCAAACTTAACTATGACAGCTCACTAGCGCCCCTCATCTCAACGTCAATAAATGTCACAAGATTGTACTGCATCTGTCATGTCACTTTTGTTTTGGATGTCATTCTGACAGAACACGATAGCAGCGCCTCTCATCAATTCTGAAATCCTTGTTTGACTATACAAGTACATTGTATCTCTTATGGTGACAATTTGCTGTAAGATATTAGATTCGATGTGGTAATCAAATTAATTTCTTTAACTGTATACTTATAATTTGTAGTTATATTCACTGTTATAACAAACTGTTGTTTTCTGAGAATAAATCTGTATAAAACATATTGTTACCGTCATTATTTTTGACAAAAGTTAACAATATCTTTTAAACGGGAGTTTTGCGTTCAGAAACGCACTTAAACAAGTTAAGTTAATAAATGTGTATGCATGTAATGTGTTTATGTAAAACATATATCGTGAGGTATATATGTGTGTGTTGTGTGAGGATGTAACGTCGCGTCAAACTGGTCACATTATTGATATGATAGTTTATTTTCTTGTTTATCTGAATGGCTTGATCTAAGTTATATTTATATAAAATATAAAAATTTTACAAACATCTATTGAGTTTTTATTTCAATTTAATTTAAAAAAAAATCTCTATAGATATTTCACTGATACGAAGAAACTAAGAAAAAATGTTATCATTAACGGTGCGTTGCGCGTGCACTAACTATAACCACTCCGGTTACATTATTGTGACATTTCAAACACTGTTATCTATATTTTTTTTAAATTAAATGTAGGTACACTAATTTTACAGAATTATATTATAGAAATCTGTTACTCAATCGGAGGTGCGCGGCCCTTACCTACGTGAAAAATTGTGTTTTTGTACGCGTGTTTTGCATGTGGATACTCATGATAAAAGTCAACGATTTGTGTAAAAAAGTACGTCAGAAAGTGATTTCAACAGTAAAATAAATAAAACACATGTAAGTAAACAAAAATATATATTTATGGACATAATCAAATTATCGACAAGTGAAACAAACCTTATCTGCTTTGCCAGAAAACAAAAAACCGTGTAAAAAGAATTTCACTTCATCATTTTGTGAACTTTTCAATACGTTTACAAGATCCATTCTCTCTGGCTCCGATATGTTCGCGCCCTCCTCGTCCAGCAGGTACTCTGCCAGCAGCAGAGCCTCAACCTCTCCCGTCTCCAGCAGACCTCCGATAAATGCGCTCACAAATTTATTCCTGCTCTCGTTGAGGGGAAACTGATCTTTGAAGAATATCGTCAAATTCTTTTGATATAATATCGTAATGGAATCGAAATATCTAGACACCAGTTGTCCTAGTTCTTTACCAACGTATTTGCCGAAGTGTTTACCCACAGCAGTCGCTCCCTCTATTTGTTTCGACCTCACGTTCTCGAATTTCTCCGGAAACTGCTCAACACAATACTGAATAGATTTGTAATACAACATTGTCGCGTGCAGCAGCACAAATGTTTTGATATTCTCCTCCATCGGCAGAAATGTCCGCAGATCTGCGACGATCCTCTCGAGCACGGGCCAGCACGAAAGCCTCGGATCAAAGAACGCTCTGTTATATTTTAATGAGGTAACGAATTCATCCAAATATTGGGACGAATCCTTAGCGTCCCTCCGTACCAGAACAGTCAAGCAGTCCCGGAACGGCGCCCACACGTCGTCCATTCTGGCGGCTTGCTCCTCGCCCTCACCGAGCAGCAGGTACTTGCCCACGATGCGGACTTTCATAAGAGTCCATGTGAGAAAGTGCCAATTATAAGACGATACGTTTCTCACGCTCTTAAACTCCCCGAGAAAGTCTTCGATCACCTTCTTAACGAGATTACTGTTTACTTCGGAAAGCATATTCTCGAGTCTGCACAGAACGGGCAGCGTCTTCTTTTGTGATACTTTCTGTAGAGCGCCGAACACGGCGACCCAGTACTCGGCCTGTATGTTCGCCGGCACATAATCGGCGTTCTGCAGCTCGTGACACAGGAAGCTTCGCGGCTCCCCTGTCAAATCCAGAGACCCCAATGCCGGCGACACCGCGCGCCATACGGCCGCCTTCAAGTCGTCACTTTCGTTTCTTTTTAAGTAGGAGAGTGCGGCGCGCAGCGTGGCCCCGGCCCGCTCTCCGACCACTATCTTGTAAACTTCTGCAGCTCGACCGCAACGCTCCGCCAGGAGTAGGGCGATTTTCAACGTACGCCGCCACTCCAGCGATCGCGCTATGTACTTGTCGACGTCGACAGCTTTGCAAGACAACAATCTGTTCGCGACCGCTTTAGCGCCGAGCGCTCGCCACGGGGTCGCTTCCAAGTCTACGACGCCACTAAGGTGGAAATTAGCCTGTAGTGCCGACGCGAGCCGCCTCTTAATACTTCCCTTTGGTTCTTTCATATATTCGCTAATGATGGGACGGAGATCAGCCCGCAGCATAGCCAGGGGTCGCGCAAGTTCCACGTGTGGCTCGCTCTCCATTACTCTCACGATCGCTGCGATATACGTCGCCGCCAGTCCACCATCCTCTCCGAAGTACAAAGCCAGTTTCCTGAGAAAACCGTCGTAATTACACGAGCGCTTTTTCAGGCAGTCCTCAAATTCTTTCGTTGATTTGAGAAGCAACGCGTCGTGGCGCAGAACGTTCACGTATGATTCGTTCGTTTGAAATAAAGCGAAATTCTCGCAAAGCAGTTCGCGGCGAGCTACGCGCTCCTCGTACATGCGCCGTAGCAGACCCTCGGCAGTGGAGGGATGGCAGCGCACGGCTTCCGTGAGGGCCTCCACAACGCCCGGACACTTCGACAGCTTTTTATTTAGTGATGATAGGACATCGAGCAGAAGTTGGAACCGATCGAGACCTGAACCTGAGTCGGCCGTCGCAGCTTGCAGTAGGAGCGCGGGCAAACGTACCCCGATTATGCGTTTTTCTACCGCGTTTAGTTTGTACTCGGTCAGAGAGGAGAAATTATTCAAGAAGGCCTCGCGGAGACACGAAACGCACTCCTTGCCCAAGAGCAAGGTGCGCAGCACTAACGCGTGCATACCTTCTTTACAAATCAAGGGTGAAGCTCCATCGAGACCCAAGTCGCGCCCGAAGTAGAGCAGCAAGCGCCAGGGGACAGCAGGGAGGCGCCAGGCGCGCGCGCGCTTCACTAAACTGCGGACGACGGCCGCGCGCAAATTGCTAGACTCATTGTGGTGCCGATCTACCAGAAAGCGAACCAGTTTCCCCACATGCTCCATATTGTCTCCACATTTGCTGACCAGCACGAGCATCATGAACTGTCGGTTTTGTACGGAGCTCTCCGCGGCAACTTTCTTCCGAAGCTCGAACATCGTTCGCTCGAAATTGAAGAATCGATATCTGTCGAAAAGCTGGTCGAGCGGTGTCCTAATCCGGTATGTGTCCATCTTGCAACAATCCGAGTACATGACGGACGATTGAACATGGTTGCCTTTTCTCTTTTTGATGCGACGAGTGTATTTTTTAATTTCAAAGAATTTAAAGTCTTCGGGATCGCGCTCCTTATCGTCAAAGATGATGGCCGTGTCCTCGAGTTCCGGCCACGAGAATTTGGGATAGGGGTTTTTCGCTACTTTGTTACCTACATTTTTATCAATGAAAACTTTCTTTTTGAAAGCTGCTCTCTCGTCAAATTTCAATCTTTTTATAAAAGGTTCCACAAATTTGTAAGAGAAGTAATTATTGAGGTATTCTGCACGCGCCAGCCTCAGGACTATATGTTTGTTTTCGTTCGCGCGGAGATGTTTGGCCAAAGTGGTTTTGTCGAGCAGCCAGGCCGCGTAAAGCTCCGGCTTGTGCAGGACTCTTTGCTTGTGTCGCTTTACGATGCACTTTGTGATGGTCGGCGACAGCGAGCCTAAACTGTCGTAATTATAATACTTTTCCAAGATTTCGAAATAAGAAGCCGATTCCGAGTGCAAAATGTATTGAGTACATTCGAAATACTCCTTCTCTTTCTTAAAAAAAGCTGTGTATGCTTGAGGGTTCTTGCTGAGGTTGTCATAGTACAGTTTGATCGCTCGCGGACAATATTCACAAATAACCTTGAGCTGCTTGGGGGTGACGCGCTCCATGATATTAAGGAGTTCGCCTTCGATGAAGTCCGGAGCGCAGTGCTTGAGAAATTTGATCTTGATGTGGTAGTGGCAGCTATAGTACTGGTAGAATTGACGGCACCTCCGCGCGTCCTTTAGATGGACATGTAGCCACTGCTTCATTTTGTTGACAGCAGGCGTCATCATGTACGGGTACACCTCGCCTTCTAAATATTCAGGATTGATCACATCTTGATAATTAGATTCCAGGAGCCAAGTACAACACTTTAGCGCTCTACTAACAAACAGCATGTCCTCATGTTGAAGAGTTTTTAAAATGTAATCTACGTTACGATGTTTGGACGCGAGCTCGATTTGAAAGAGTGTGTCGAGACGTGAGGCGTCGGCCGTGTCGCGAATTAACGTCAGACATGTGCCCTGCTGATGAGCACCCAGGACCAGAGAGTTAAAATGGCGATGCCTTTCGCCGAGATTGTTTCCCTTGAGAATTATTGGTATTGCCGACGACATCTGAAATCAATACATAACTTTAAAAAATTAAAATTCTAATAATAGGTACTTTGCTTGCGTTAACACAATAAAATATATTTTGAATTGGAGTTACTAATATGGTCATAGAAGTTATGTCTCCGCCAAATTACAATGTCACATTCACTGCTCTTTTCTCAGCCAATTTCTGATAAAAACTCCTCTTAAGATATACTGAGTAGCAACTTGTTTTGTGTACTACATTTTTAACATAAACACGTAGATAAATACGTTTTATACTTGTTGCACCCGGCACTAGCGCCTCTAAAAATTTAGACTCAAATAAAATGTGTAATTATTTTTAGATCATGATTGCATCTAATGATACTTTTTATTATTAAAGCACGTTCAGTTCTCAATCAGACGTTGTTTAATGTACTTACAAAAAAAAAATTTATGCTGCTATAATAATTTATAGTTTTACAATTTTACAGGACTAACGCAAAGCAGAATGTGTGTTTACAATAATCACTTTAATTATTATAAGTTTTTGCAGCATTATCAAACATTACAGAGGCAAAAAATGACAACGTTAAATTTTTTATTAATATAAATTAACCAACCTGTGTCTTGTTATGTTTTGCTTACGACGACCGACGTCCAAAACTACAAATACAAACACTATTAAAAATCAATTTGGGCTCTGTTGCTCTGTGATTGGAGTTATGATTCATTTGCCCACAGATAGTCTATCTGCAGTGTAAATTAACATTACCACCAAATTAGAAGATACCACCCAAATACCACCTAAGTCATTTTAAATTAAGCTTTTGAAAATAGAGATTGTTTATATTTACTCAAGATTTAAAATAAAATGGGTTGAGTTGAGTAGATATCCGTTCTATAGATAGGAAGTAACTTCACAAATAGGATCAATTAGTTTAAAATGAACATTAATTATTGGGGTTAGAACCCGTGTGGTTAAACTATAGTGTTTAACTGTTAATGGGAGATTAACTTGACCTCGCACATGACACTTGTGATCACTTGAAAGAAAGAAAAGTGAAAGTGAAAAAGTTCCTTAACTCAGCCTAGCTGTCAAAGAGCTGTCATCTGTAACTGTCACTCTTGTCATTTGTGATAATCATAACAAACTTTATTTTATATTGAGCACAACAAAAACAATCTCGATATAATAATGCATAGTTTTTAAAAAATACTGAACCATGCATTTCTACGATCGAATTGCAAAATCTGTATTGAGATTTGTCAGCGGGGAGTGCGAACATATTTGTAGGTTATGTTTTGCAACAACAGATAAGGACGAAGTTTCCATAGAAGATTGTGTGAGAGTTCAGAGATCTTATTACGATGAAACAGTTACTTTTGTTACAATGTTCCGTGAACTTGGTGTGAGTACATTTCTTTGTAAACATTTATATAAATAGTAACATGTATTATGTGATATTGTAAAGTAGTATCTGTTAATATTAGTGCAGAGGCTGTCCGGTAAATTACTTTTATACGTATGTTTTATTAAATTAATTTCTGTTGCATTACAGGTTTCTACAGAAGCACTTTTGCCACAAGTTTTATGTCCGTCCTGCGCTGAAAACACCATAAATTGTTATCTATTTCAAAAACTTGTTATATTTTCAAATAATGGTTGGCATGAATTACTAGATCAATTTAGTAAAAGTGTCACACAATACGACGGAATTGGTAATAATGCTCAAAGTATTTATTTCATCATAAACAAAAGTGAGAACATAATGTTTACAAGTAGAAAGAGATTTAGATCAAAAAACAAAAAGGTGGTGTTGCTTAAAATAAAAGAAATCATGAAAAGCAGGCAAAGGTATGAAAAGGTCAAAGATGCAGTCATTGATTCCATTTGCGAAGAGTGTGGTGAGAGGTTCAGCTCCAATCTGCTCCTTGTCAGACACATGAGACTCCACACAAAATTTAAATACCCATGTAAGAAGTGTCCAAAAGTATTTTCATCACAGATTCAGTTGGAAGAACATGCTGAAAGGATTCATTATCCAAAGAGGATACAATGTACGAAATGCACAAAAATGTTCAGCACGGAGAAAATGCTAAAAATCCATGACAGTGCATACCATATCCCAGCCATTTGTAGCCAGTGTTATATTGAATATCCTTCAAAGAAAGCTTTAAGATCTCACATGGACAAGCACAAACTGAACACATGTTCGCACTGCAACAAACACTTTCTTAACAAGGACACTTACAAATTTCACCTCAATGCATGTGGCAATGGCAAAGAAAAACAGCCAAGCTTTTTTTGTGATATTTGCAATAAAGGTTATGTACGGAAGAATGGTTTACGGACTCATTTAAAAACTGACCATGGTTTTGGCAAAGTCCTAACTTGTAATTGGTGCAATAAAAAATTTGATGCTGTGAGCAGACTAAAGAATCACATAGTTAAGCATACGAAAGAAAGAAATTTTAGTTGCGAGCAATGTGGTGGTAAATTTGTCACACAAGCTGCGTTAACCTATCACATTCGGCTCCACACGGGCGAGCGGCCTTTCCCATGTGATATGTGCGATGAAAGCTTTTTATCTGCTTCAAGAAGGATGGAGCACAAGAGACGGAAACACATTGGGCCAACAGAGGAGTGTCCAGTCTGCCATGTTAAATTCATTACAAGCCATCAACTACGCAAACATGTACAAAGGCATTCCAATCCACACAGTAAACTTTATGTTGCTGATAGAGGGCAACAGTATTCAGTACTTTCAAATTAATAGTAAAAAATGCAAGCAATTACATCTTTTATTCATAACTAACCTCCTCAAATATTTTTACTTATTAACCAAAATGCGACATTATGATAAAGTTTCTTCAATAAACAAGTTAAAATAAAATTACTATTATCTTATAGATATTTATTTCTTACACATAATTTACAAAATATATCTATCTTAACTTTGCATAACCTCTTGTTTTATATTTCATAAATAACAGGACAGAGTACTCTGACTATTCAGGTTCAACTGTGTACTTTGAATTACTTAATTTCTACAATGAAAACTGTCACTTGAGGACTAAGGAGGGTGTTTCAGAAAAACCTTTTTTATTTTTTATTCTTCATTTAAATGAATGATAAATCAAGCCAACATATCTTATTAATTCAGATTATACATGACATTGAAGAGCCAAACACAGGTCATTTTCGTGCATTAACTTTAAAAGTTCTCATATTCTGTTCACCGGGCATGTTTGGAGGAATCATGTTCCTACCATAGTAAAGTTTGCTGGTTGGATCATGATGCCTGCTTATATGTTGCTTTAAGAAATGTAGAGTTACAAACTTTCTCGGACAAATATCACACATCAAAGTAGGTCCTATATGCTTAAACTTTATGTGCTCTGCTCTTGAGGAGGAATTGACAAACCTTTCATTGCAAATTTTACAGCTGTAGGGTTTCTCCCCAGTGTGTCTCCTTGTATGATATAATAAAGCCTCCTTAGAGACAAATCTGCCTCCACATAAGTCACATACAAAGTTTTTTTCACCTGTATGTTTAATCATATGAATTTTTAAATAGCTAGGAGCAGTAAACTGTTTGCCACATTCATGACAAATATGAGGCTTGGCATTGCCGTGGACAAACCTATTGTGTACTCTTAAGCCACCCGGAGTGCCATACGCTTTGGCACATTTCTCACATGAGTAGTCTTTTCTAGTATTCCTTGTCGGGTGAGGGTCTATAAGACCTTTGACACAAAGTTTAACATGTTTTGTGTAAAAATCTCTAGTTGTATACTTTTTACTACATTTAGGACACGAAAATTTTTGACTATGTTTTTGTTCATGTATTCTTAATTTATCCGTGCCATGGCAAATTTTACCACACTCTGGGCATACCACAATGCTGTGGATTTTTTCATGATGTTCATTAAATTCAGTCTCAGATGACAAGCACTGGGAACAATCAGGGCATTGGTACCTGTGTACTGTACTCTCATGTATTGTAAGCTCATTGTCACTTAGGAAAGTGTCATAACACTTGTCACATGTGAAAATATCATGTACAGCTAGGTTATGAGCTTTAAATTCCAAGCAACTCCCAAATATTTTATTACAGTTGTTACAATCAAAATATTCATTTTCTATATACTTCTTTTTCCTCCGCTTTTCTTCTTTTTTCATCCAAAGTAATTGTGAATTATTTTCTTCAACAACTATGTACAGAGTTTGGTTTTCCTTTTTTGAACCGATGTCCACATTTAATGCCTTGGAGAGATTGTTGAATACTTTGTTTATCAAGTTAGTCGACTTTTCGCATAGCTTCATGAATCTTGCAGTTTCCAGAACTTTGTCCACACAAGACGTGCACACCGCATCAATCCCTGGAACTTCATCGCAAACCTAAAATAACAACAATGACATTGTTAAATCATGAAAGTTTGGCTTGATATTCAATATATTTTAATGGGCAGCACTTACATTGTTACCAAATAATTTTATAAGAACTTCATTAAGTGGTTGAAATATATCGTTTTCAGGATCCAGTGATACTTTATCGGTGAAACGTACGTATTGGTCTTGAATCAGACACAGACATAACCTGCAGTGACTAAAACGATTCTCTGCTACGACATTAGACACAAGAGTATTTATACAAATATCGTCTATCATTTTAGGAAGTTTTGTGTTTATAATAAACTGATTAAATCGGAACTTAAAATAACCGCGGGTTTTGGCACTTTTTCGTTCAAGAATTCTATCTTCAATGTTGCGTTGACAGAACAAAATGGCGTTCGCCTTGATGATTAAAAAAAATAATGAGTTTTATTAAATTAAGAAATCGTAAATTAATTAAATAAATATAACTTTTATACAATATATTTCCTCGTCATTCAATTCCAATTTACAACATAAACCGACTTTTTAAACGTTGATAATTAAGTGAAACGTCAACATGAAAATGAAGTTTAACTTTTAACGAATAGACAATTACAGACTTTAGAGGTTTCCCTAAGTTCGCCTAGGATATTAAATTAATAAAATGAATAAAAGTAGCTTATGAATATAAATTTATTACAAACATGATTTGCAAAATTTTATGATTTAATATTTTGAAAAATATTTTGTTAAAATGACTTATAGTAACACAGGATGCAATTGTTACCATTTACCTAAACTGTACCTGTCTCTTTTCCTCCCACTGTCACTCGAGAAAGAGCAAAATGGCCGAAACTCGTTGGACAGCGACAGACGTCCCGTGAAATATGCGTAATGTTGAGCGGTCATCGTTGTAAATAAACATTAAAGTGGCAGTGTCGTAATCATAGCAGTGATCAGTGGCAGTGTATGGTCTCTTTACATGAGTGTTAATCCCGTGCTAATACTAATACAGTGAAAGAGTTGTGTTAGTTTAGTGTTTTGTACCTTGTTTTTAAGAAAAACTTCGCTCTGACTTCAGTTTTGGATTTATGTTTACTTGAACTCGGTAAGTGTAGAGCTATATTGTCATCTCTACGTTTGTGCCACTGCTTTTTACAAGTTTTGAATAGTTTGATGCTTGTAAATACTTTTGATTTGCCAAAGTTTTGACAGTTACAATCGTCGCGCTAGTTTTAGCTGTTTTTACGGTCGAGCGCGAACGAGTCGGTTTCTATGGTATGTCGAGTTGTGTCACTCCCAATCCACGATGGAAAGTGTGCCGCGTAATGTTTTGGTGGCAGCCTATTGCGAAATATTTGTTTGTCAGACTGCCCGTCGTAGAGTCCGCCTAGCTTAATTAAACTTTGACCCTTTTTTGAAGTTGAGATCGTGAATGAATCGTCGCGTAGGCTGAGCCCCTTGTCCGATACGGATATCATTAGTGAATATTATCAGAATTTATTAGAAAATATAATACTTGTATGCCATGATTTGTTTACACAGTCTCCAAAATATGTCCACAGAGAAAATAGAGCAGGTTAGAATTGCTTTGAACAGAGTTTTTATACAAAAGGAGGTCAATCGCAATAAGTTTATTTATTTAATATTTTCACTTTTATTGTGCTGTATACAAATATAATATACATCTCAGTAAGTTATCCATAGCTCTGGTATATAACAATTAATCTGTATGATGCATTGCTCACTATTACTCATAAATTACATTATTTATTTGTACTTTATTTAATACTAGCTGTCGCCCACGACTCCCTCCTTGATTGAATAAAAATATAATTAGTAGCCTATGTTTTCTTCCAGACAATGTTCTATATGTATACCAAATATCATCTAGATCCACTCAGCCTTTTGAAGATTTCTCAAGCATCCATCCATCTATCTAAACTTTTGCATTTATAATATTAGTAATAAGTAAAAGTATGAATCATTGGGTATATAAATGAAATAATTGTTTATTGTTTTTAAGCTTGACAATAAAGAATATTTGAAGTATTTCTTAATCTTTTTTTAATAAAACTCTTTAGATGTTACATCATTAAAATATTATATTTGCAAACAGTATTCTAGTTCTTCTATAATGTCTTAATAATTAGTCAAATTGATAACAAATCTTGCCTTATATCTAAATAATGTTTCTGAACTCTTTGTGACTCTTTTCACTGGCTTGATTGATTGTAACATTTTTGTACAAATATAGATTATGTGTCATTTTCATGATGACTCCGGAAAAACTGAACCACTAATCCAATTATGATGAAAAAGATATCATTTTAGTAAGATTCTTTCAGATTTTCTGGTCTTTTTAATTAACTAATAGTGTTATTGTTATTATTGCTTAATTACAATGTAATAATTTTAAGTTCAAGTTAATCAAAAACATGTTGATTATTATTATATTTATAAAGTAAATAATTCTACCATTTTATTTACTTTTCATGACATCTATAAATGTTATATTCCCATTAGTATAATAATTACAGTTAAATATTAATTAATTATTTTTAACCAAGAATATAGTAACTTGATGACTAAGTACTCATCATATTTCTTGAATTGCTTTAGAAAATTTTTAGGAATTTTCTATTTTGTGAAACAATCCCTTCTATTTTATGTAAAGAGAATGATCTATGCTTAGAATACATACTCACATGATATGTAATTGTATTTTTGAATATTACTGAATGCAAGGTTTTTCAAGGAATTGAAATAATTTTAATGTCATTATCAATTGTCAGCTGACATTGAAGGACCATTGGTTGACAATACAATACCTTTCCTCCAAGATCATGAAATGGCAGAAATAAATGGATGCAATGGATTATAACATTTATATAGACAATTTTCTATGCATAAAGATAATAAGACCTTTTTAAAGGCCAGAGAAGGTCAAGATTTTGTTTTAAGTGTTTTTGTAAGGAATTATTTTTTCTTAAATAGATTTTAGTAAAATGGGGTAAAAGGTTTTTATTTTTGTTACATACTATTTTTAAATATTGTGTCCAAAACATTTGTTTATAATATTATCATTATGATCTAAGGAAGTGAAACTGCATTGTAGCCAATTATATGTAGCCATGTTAAAGCAGGTTGTAACTTATTATCGATACAACTTTACGCTATTATGTTTCTTATTGTCATTGCATTGTAGATGAGTGTTGCTTGTAGGTTTGTTAGCATGATGAGATATGTTTGATGAGTCGGTTGAGTAATTATTACGTAAGCAAGTCACGAATGGCGATATAATTTGTGTTTTTATGTGCATTTGAGCAGGTGTATGAATTGCCAGTGATAGTTGTGAGTTGCGTTGAATACTAATTGTGTTATTCAATATTAAGACTTTGTATTTATTATTGTGGATTGCAAAAAAAAAAATTTTTTTCGTTGCAATCTAGTTTCGCAAAAATTGTATTTATCAAGTAATATATTTTTTATTAGTAAAGAATGTGACCTAGATATTTGAATTACTGTTTATGGAAGCAATATTTTACTACACATTCCTTAAATTTATTAAATGATAGATTAAAATCTTGTTACATTTATGTATGTAAAATGCTATTTCACATATGTTTTTTTTTATCTACATGCACTTCCTTCAAAGGTCATTCAGTGTTGATAGCTAGATGTATTACATGTATGAATGTATTGTGGCTTCCCTGTATGAAAGGTGGCTTGTGTTTGGCGAGTTGGAGAAACTACAGGGTTTCCGTAAGCGATGCCCTTCACGGCCCTTACACACGGGCGGTTTGCGAGCGCTCGTGTGTGTTTCTTAGTGTGCGTAAGTGTGCGGTATAGACCCCCGTGCGGCCACAGACGTTCGGAACTTGACCACTTTCTTTTAATATTAATATTTGACACACTTTTAAACAAGTATGGGACAAATTTCTAAGAAAGGGTAGGTTTGTTATAAAGTACTTATCTGGTTTAAATTTAGTCTTTATTTGTTTTTATTGGTTGATTAGTTTACGATAGATCATCAGAGGTTAACACATTTATTTACCTACTGTTGTAATTAAATCATGTTATAAATTTATTTTTATTTAGTAGCCTGAGTATGTTTATACGTAAATGCATAAAAAGCTATAGACAACGACTACAACCGTAGAAATTTGTAATGTAAATCTCTTCACTAATATCCCTGAGTACTATAACAATACTATTTAAACCCGTATGTGTTGTCAAAGTGTGTCAAGTCCACATTTATTTGTTGCGGGTCGTTCATCATCAGGTCATTGCTTGGCGCGGGGGGTCTCGGTGAGTCGCGGGGGGCGGGGGTCCGGCCGTGAATGAAATCCGACACCGCGGTCGCTCGCACCCGGCCCATGTTCACGCTCTTATCAGACGGTGTAGGCAGGTTCTCGTAACCCTTTTCAAATCGTTATGATAACTTTCGTTCTGATTTAACGTTAAATAATACAATATTTTAAACTTAATTTTTATTCCTTTCTTTATAGGTTATGTTGGTAACCTTCTTGTGGTAAAAAATGTTTGAAAATCGTTTCGGTTGTTAAGTAATGTGACGCTACACCGCGCAAGTGGTGACCGTCGTGTACACTGTTTATGTTATTACCCGCCGCGAGTGAACGAACTCGCCACGTGCTGTCTACAGCTACGGCTCATTGTTACACGCGTCATTCATTCATTCGTTCACTTTGGACAACTGAACGAGTTCTTTGGGTACGGCCTCTATCTTGAATCACACTATGGACGAATAAACTACTGATAGTGATGAGGCTTTTTGGATTTGATAAACCCGCCTAAACCTTACTAATATTATAACTGCGATCGTTTAGATGTATGGATCTTGATGAACTTTGGCACAGATGTAGAACTTAGTGTGGAAGAACACATAGGCTACTTATTAAGTTATTATTATATTTCAGCTAGTAAAGAAATGTTATGAAAATACAGTTTTGAAATTATGTTTTGAAACTCGTTATAATTCTACCTGTACTCTTTAAAACAATCACATAACTCTTTGTCTAGGAAATGATGGCGAAGTCTATGTAATATCGATTTCCGGACACAATCGCCGGCTAATGTACTATCAGCCGGCGATATCAAGCCGGCAATGTTTGATAAGCGAGCGTCGCTTATCTGCCTCACGCACAGCGGTAGACCTTCGCATCTTTGCGTATCTATGAATCATATAAGAGTAGGCTTCCATTGAAGTAACATCCGTACATAAACATATAGTTTTTTAACTGGAATTACAGTGATGACAAGTCTTTGTGTAAGTGTTAAATGATCCAACTAAAAGATGTACACTAACCAAATTGCGGGGCTTAACTGTTGACATACTAGTCTGAATTATATTGTCATCCTGCAAAATTCTCTTAGACAAAACGAGGACAAAAAAATATTTTTATACCAGCACTTATGCAGTGGAACTGTACTGTTATATTGGGATTATAATGAAATCAATTTAAAGAAACAAATGAAAATAAAAATGGTACAATGTGGGTGTTTGTTTATGATTACTTTGTGTTTATTTAAAAGGGGGTGAAATAGTTTATACAGATTATTTTGTAGAAGTAAATTGTCTGGACCTCTATATATAAAGGTTATTTATATTGTACATGATAAGATATTCAAGTATATATATAAATATATTTTTTATAGAGACACTCAGAGAATACAATCTGATTAGACGCTGGAGACATTTGATTTGCTGTCTCGCAGATGAATTGACAAAAATGGTTCAAAATTTATAGGAATTTATAGATGACATGATTGTGACATTGAAAGTTGTTGTCATGATGTGGTGTACATTATATATTGTATATAACTCCCACAATGACTTACAATCAGCAAGTAATATTCATAGCATGTTTACTTTCACATGACGATTCATTATTTATTTATTCATAGTGTATGTATGATATAGATATAAGTATATATGGTAGGTGCATAGTATGAAATCATCTATCGCATGTTGGTTTCACGATGAGGTCATTTTCTACCTCTATACTGTAGATAACATATTTACTCGTTTATAATCAATAAATGTTTTATACCTTAGTAGAATATACTATATTGTTACTATATTTTGTATTAGCCTGCAAGCCACAAGCAACTTTGTCTTTTTTATGTGTAAATAAAGATATTTAAACCGAAACAGATATATGGAAATATATTATTGATGTATGAAAGCCCACAAATAGAACTTTTTTTTGAGACTTACTACTTTATTTATTTATTATCGCCCCATTAATCATTTAGCAACTTGTTGACCCTTCCTCTGGTAATATGTGTTGAGGTATAAGGCAACCCCATATAAACAAAATCATGTATAATAATTTTTAGTATTTGATGAAGTGCCCAGAGGCGGAGACCTCACAGTAATAAGGTTAATTTTCATTATTCAAACTTTCGTAAGACATTATAATAAACTTTTATGAAAACGGCTAAACACTCACGTATATTCATCCCGTGGCGGCACCGACTAGTTTCGAGCCCATCGGGGGCCCTTCATCAGGGTGAGTGGGACTGGTATTATTTCGTGGACGCGGCCCGCAACGTTAGCGACGGGATGCCACCGGATGAATATACGTGAGTTTTTAGCCGTTTTTATATCAGGTTAATTTTCATTCAGTATAACATTTGCTTTGACTAACTCCTTAGTTTAAATTGCGCTAAAAGCTTTACAATGTTACATTAGGTAGGTTATATAAGATTTCTAGTTTTTAAAACCTTGAAGTTGTGTTTGTGTTAGTTTATTTTATAACTTAGTTGAAGGCAATTCGACTTAGTCACGCACGATCACAATGCATAAAATATATGTTTTGTTTTGTAGAGAAAAAATATATATGGTATATTTTATAATTTATTAAATCAAAAAACAGTATATAATTTGGGGACCAGCTTAGCCTTAGCTAAAGAGAGAGATTTTCTGTTCACGTATGCGAGAACCGTTTTCATTAGTCGTTAGCGTCCGCGTGCGTTGGACGATAGTCCTTACGTTTCCTTACCGCACATTATTCACGTTAACTGAGTTACCGCAATACGACGCATGCTTTAAATCGACCGATCATTTTCATTAATCATTATTCCGTTTGCGGGGATTAACCGCCGAGTAATCGACTAATGAAATTGAGCCCTTCGGACGTTTTCAATATATTGCATTGTAAGCGTGATATTTCACGGAAATGGGTAGCAAAAAAACGTCCCTGTGCAAGCGTTTGAAAACTTTATCATTTGTTCGTTCGTGTTTAGGTTCAACATTGTATTCTCTTTGAGGACATAGATAGTAGAAATAGGTAGGCAATTAACACATGTGAACTTTGTGCTCGTTTTAAAATGTAAACCTAGTTCCTATTATTTAATATACTTTGGTTTTAATGTAGTGTTTGGAAGTGTTTAAATTTTCGTTGTCTATTTTTTATGCAGCTTTTTATATTGAAGGATATTATATCGATTTTATGTATGCATATTACTCCGGTCTTCTTGTTCGTTTTAACTTAGGTAATTAGGTATTGTCGGATATAGCAGGATGTCCGCAACAATAGATTGGAAACCTTATCCTGCATCATATCCGATTATGAAAAGCGGATACGTTTTTTTTCTATTAGTTTTTATTAAAAACCAAACCCACATTTTGTAATGAAACAAAATAATTTATCGTATAATCAATGCACCGATACGTCGTCGACCTAAACCCGTAGACGTGATATTTATTTCTGACGTGCGCCAGAATATTTTATTATTACTTTGCGTGGGTGTTTGTTTATATTTTTTAAAATAGTAGGAAGACCATATCAAATGGAAATCTATGTTTTTCTTAAACTAACGCTTTTCGTCACGGTCACTTTAATTGCATCTTATTTTGTATGTTTCAAGTTTTAAGATTCGGAGTTTTATATGTAAATAAGTATAACGGATTCGTAAGTAGTGGTTATAAATATGCATGTAGGTTTCCCCCCTGCGGCAGGTCCACTTTTGCACAAGCGTTAATTTACAAGTCGTGCGTATTTTTTTTTGTCGAACTCAACATGACAAGTCGTATGATCGGCAGACGACTTAAATTGGCAACACGCAAAAATATATGTTCGATGAAAGTTTGTGTGGTTGTATTACTGTATCTACTATTGTATATTATTTTTTAATTTTCTTAGAGGAATAAATGAAAGTGGTTTTTCTCTATAAGCACCGTCTTTTGTTTTTTTTCTTATTCCAGTAGCGTTAAGCCATTAAACGTCTGTGAGTATGTTGTGTTTACGAGTTTCGATCGAGTGTAGTCTGAGGCTGTGATCACATCGACTTTGTAATGTTACGACTGTTATAAAATACGGATATTGGCTGATTGGTGCCGCAACATACATTGTACTGTTGTCTACTTACTTAGGGTGCTCACACACTACAGTGTACGTTTTAAATGATCTTGACCAATCACACACCTTCAATTTATTGGAAATTTAACAGGTAACGGATTCGTTAGTTATTTTTAATGACGGAAGAAAAAAAAGAAAGAGGATAAATCTCGTTCTTATACTTCTACTCTTCTGCCAAATATCCTTTCTCCGACTATAGATTTTTTGTAAGGAAATTGTTAAATGGACAAAAACACAAGAATTTAGTCTCCAGCAATTTTTTTTCACTTGTCCCAGTGTGCTACGACCCTAAGAGATCAATAGGAAAACAATAATTGCGTAGAGCAGTAGTGGCTGGCATTGTGCGGCGTCAGGCGTCGAACCTAAATCGTATAATAACAGGTTTACGATTGGCCGCGTCCGCTTCGTCCTAGCCGGGCACAGCGCGGCAACGCCACGGTGGGCGCACCACAAACAAGCTTGCCTTTGATCTGCATCACAAACGGTTATTGTGGGTGTACACGGAATGGTAAGCGCCACTGACGTAGTCTCACGTCACTACTGCATAATCTGTAATATTACGGTTAGTATAAATTTGTAGGGCTGTGAGCCTAGCACGAATATTTGTGACAATCAACTTCGTAGTGTCATTTTTTCATCATCGACGTTTTTCAGGTATTTTACGCATGATAGCTGCTAAAATTTTGATACCAATTTCATTGATGTTACGAAAACAAATTCTCACAAATGTTCATGCTAGGCCCTTTGATAATAAACATTTTTTTATTTGTTTTGTGGCCTGTACTCTACTTAACAGTTTCGAATTCAACTTGAGAGTTGCTTTATGAAATAATAATTTATTATACTAAGAAGAGTAACCACAGGAATCTATTGAGTCGACTGGATATATTTATAGTGCAAATAACCAGTAGTCAGTCAATCTGCAAGTTAGCACGCTCTAGTTGTCCTGTCCCTTTCTATTGCAACACGCATGACTGCCACTCTACGTATTGACACTTGCATTACTCTGTAGTTCATCAATCTATCGGGGATTTACACTACGCGTTAATTACGCTCGCTCTATATATTGTAATGAGTGTTTGTTATTACTAATTAATTAATATTGAGAGAACAATAGTTCTTAATTATGTACGATTTAAAGTTTGTTCATTTAGAGATGATGTTATTCTTGCGAATGTTTTACATTTCAAAATATTACCAAATAAATAAACTTTATCGTATTTTATTTTTATTTTTTACTGAATTAATTCGATACAAAATTATAGTAATCAGTAATATTTGCTTCTTATCATTACATGCGATTATTGGCATTAATAACGCATATAAAAATGCATAATCTGTGCGCCTTAAGTTAAATAACTGTGTATAGTTATGTTTGAAACAGGACCGGTCTACAGAGAGACAGGGTAGGCGCGTTAGGCGGGGGAGATGACGCAGTGTACCACGCGACCCCACACCGCCCATTGCGACTGCCCTAGGTCTTGTCTGTATCGATCGGTTTTCGGTTACGTAAACTACTAGTAGCCTATGACTTAATTTTATTTACACTTAACATCTTATGATATGTTGGCAGAGATGACAAATTTCTATTTGACCCGAACTAAACATACCTCTTGTCATCGACAGAATGTTAGGAATATCTTCTTGGATCACGGATATTCTTCTATATCTATTCTAGACATACATTTTCAATCAGAGCTATGAGCTTGACTTGTAAGAACATCTCAATGGTAAATCTTACTAATGTTATAAATGCGCAAGGTTTGGATGGATGGATGAATGATTGTAAGAAGGTATCTCCAGAACGATTCAACGGATCTCAACGAAATGTGGTATGGATGTAGAAAATAGTCTGGAAGAGTACATAGGTTACTTATTAAGTCTTTTCTTAATGCCACGAGAACGGAGTCGCGGGTGACAGCCAGTATTAAGTATTGCTAGAATTTGTATAACCGTTTCTGAGTATAGTTAATTGCAATATCTAACGATACATGTGCGCGTGTTTAGCGAACTTTACACGCTAAGGTCTTTTTAATTCACGAGGAATACGCTATGTGTGACGTCAGCTGTATGTTGTAATATGTCGATACTTCGTTAGGCTGGTGATACACTGAAGTATTGATTTATAAAATGAGATATATGTTATATTCGTGACTTCTTTATTTAAGAGAAGACAGAACGATTCTTAATGTGGCATTCTGACACCAAAGTCCCCTTTTAGAACATATGTTGATTTCAGAAGCCAACAGTTTGACTTCCAATGACATACACCAACAGTTTCTATACGAGGAAATTTTCTATAAATACAATGAATTGCTAATACTATGTATGTATGTATTGCAGCCGTCACAAGGATCGTGTTGGGCTCGTGCCTCGTTCGGCCGACTTTCGCTAATAAATGCCACGGTCACTTTGACTACTTCTATTTTAACTGACCGTGTATTTTGTTAACCATGTTAAAGAGTCTTCATATGAATATAACATACAGAGAGAGAGTGAGAGCTAGAGGGAGAAAAAGAAGTGAGAATTGTCTAGTAAATAGTTCACATGTCATAAAAATGTCGTATAATAAGTATGCTATATTACTTTGATAAATTAGTCTCTAGACTAAAATATAATTTGACGTGGCTTCTTCATGTTTTTATTTTTGTAACAGGTCTCGAATCTAATATATAAGTGAACATCTAAAGCGCCCACGTTATTTTGAAACCCTTGAACCAATTTATCGATAAAGTAATGATTAAAGATCAATCTGATCACCTTAAACTGACGCCCACTGCGATACATTGAAACTGTAACCGTTCAGTCTTTAAAGTTCGTCATCAATTAAATAAATATCAATGAAAACGTTGTGCAAACGAATTGCAAAGCGCGCGTGCGATAATGCCATTTCACACGAGGACACCGCAGGCTAACAGTAGAATAGAACAGTACAGATTTGACAGTAAGCGCATTCAATACCAATACAGTACAATCCTACTGCTCTGCCTGCGTCTGCCTTCGTGTGTAACATCATAACAGTCGGTACACACTGCCCACGACTCGTGGCCGGTTGGAAGAAAAATAAGATAAAGACGTCCGTCGATAGATTGCAAAACGTTAGCAAAACGTTTGAGACATTCCCGCAAGGCCGCGCCAATTCAATCTGTGAACGTTAGGCTGCTTGCACTCTCGCGGACCAAAGTTTCGCGTTTCCACTTAATATTAGAGTTGTTGCTGGAGGTCAAATTGTAGTAACTTATTACTTCTATATAAATCGCAAGTACACGATTGACCTTAGATATTGACGTAGACCGGCTGCGCAGGCGCATTGCGGCTCGCGAGCGCATTTTTTAATTGCAACAGATTAATGGTCCGTTTTAACTAATGTCCCTAGGCCAGCCGGCCTTGCTATAGCAACCTTTAGCCTAAATATTTGTGCACGCGTTCTAAATGTATCTATTGTCATATTATTTGGTAAAATAAACTAATCTATATGTCAAGGACAAACATTGCATGTCTTTCGCCAAAAGGATTTGTAGCGAATATAAAAACTTACAGTAATCGACACTGAAAACAATGAAAGTTTGTTTCGTGTAGGTTAGAGTTGACACACGTGAATAAAAACATATCTTATATCTAAATTACTTAGAAAATTAGTCTTCTTCTAGTGTATAACGCAGTAGTACAAAAAAGTACTTAATCTGTAGTCAGGTATTTGGTCCAAGGTCTTCATGTTGCATATCTCGTCTCGGCTACGGTGGTCGTGAGCTGTTCACACAGAAGCTGTCAAAAACTGGTCACGATTCAATGCTACAACTGATACTATACAAATTATTTGTTATTACTAATCGCTATATATTAACCTAATTTATTTACTCGATTCATAAGTAGCTATGCCAACAAAATGAGCTTGTTTTAGTGAATTTCCTTCCAATATACCTTCTAACAAACATCCCTCTAAACATCCATACATCGAAACATTCGCATTTATAATATTAGTAAGATATCTTACACCCAATTCACATATTTATTGATGATGGAATTTATTTGATATAACTTATGTGACAAGATTTTGTCTGATAATATTGTATACATCATAAGTAAGGTTATTCGTGATAGTATATGAAAGTATTCAATACGTGATGCAAAGCTTTCCTATGTTCCGAGATATTTTCTTTGACTTGGCGTTAGTAACGTTACAGTATTTTATTTAGATCGACATGACTAATGGATCATTGAATCAAATTTATGAAAGATACCGATGATTGTAGGGTTGCGAGTTATTTTTTAATTCTACATCACTAATTATCGTACCAATTTTACAAGATTGAACAGTAGTAGAGCCCGCTTTAACATCTTCGCACGAATTGGCCCGGTTCGCCCGATGAAATACCACGACCACACAGAAGTGTGCGTCCCGGAGGCCTAATTTAGTCTTCTTTCCCTTCCTACCCTTCTCCTTATAAGGAAAGGATGGGAAGTGGAAGTGGACTCTCCGGATGAGAGCATGCATGGAAATGTTTTCTTCCTGTGCATCCTCTCCTCCGTCGATTAAAGGTAGGCAACGCATATGCAATTTCGTATGTCTATGGGCAACGGTTACTCTTTCAGCGATTTCAGGTGACCGGTCGCTTGTTTGCCACCTTATGATATAAAAAAAATACCCATATTTGTATGTATTTTGGACTTTGTAGTGTCGATGCGACCTCGTAAATAGCATTAATAGTAACATCCGTCTGCACATTGGATTAATGAATGTCTGTTTTATAACGTACCAGGTCAATTGTGATGTATTTAAAATAAAATATAGGTAAACTTTGAATAGAACTTAATTACATCGGTAAAATTTTAATGTTTATAAAAATCCTTTACTTGTTAAATTAATTTCATTTGAATGTATGAAATGAAGGATATAATGTTTGTTTATTCTAGCTAGTCTAATTTCATTTGTTAAAACTCCAGACATTTGTACTACGGGACTAAAATAAATTAAACACAATGTTTCATAGGAAAGGAATTTAATAAGAAGATTCAATACAAGCATTACTTTACGAAAATAGCGCCAAAAACGAAAAATAAGTAACCCGGTTTGGTTAGATCCAACCGTTTTTAAATATTTTTTTATTATATGTGTATTTTAGCGATGCGTTGACGTGGGCAATTTACAAGTTTTAATGATAGAGTCATAAGCTAACTGTCTAAAAATATAATTTGTTTATTCAGTACCCGATTGTGGAGTCGCGATGTTTCCTGAAATAACTAGGTGTAGGCCGAGCGGGGCTAGCAGGCGTGGACGGCCGCGTCACGCCAGACGTGACACAGACTAAATATCTACGTACACTAAGGCCCTTCGTACACAAGGAGACGTAAATCTTAGAAACGAAGATTGCATACTTGCGTCGTAAGCATTGCATTGCGCGTGTTCGGTGCACACGACGTTGGATCGTCCACGCAAGTCATATATTCAGTCAGTGGTCAGTACAGGCATAGCGATTACATGACACTTTATTTATTTGCTCCTCCGAAAGAACTAAATTACGACGTCGCTTGTCTGTGTGCGAATCTACGACATTGCTTTAAGTAAGTCGCCGGCTTCCTTTTCGTAGCCTTGTGTACGAAGAGCCTTAAGCGACTTGGAAATGTACACTAGGGACGTCTATTTTTTACCAATTACACCTTTTTATTAATTTCATTTATTGTATTATGTATAAAGTTTAAATTATCGAGTCATTATATACAAGAAACCGATACAAAATAAACATTAGATTATAAGAAATCTTACATTATTTACCACGTATGTAATTCGAATTAAGGAAATCGTATTCTTAAAACCGGTATTGTTTATTATTGAATATTGATTAATTTTAAAGTTGATGTTAAATAAAGCGCCGTAATTTTCTATGTTTTAATATATTTCAGTGGCAATAAGCCACATATATATGTATAAAGTTAGTGACAGACAGATTGATTGACAGGTTGGCACATAGCCCATTTTTAGGATCAAGGAACTGTTAATTTATATATTTTAATTATACTAGGGTTATGTTGTTTTCCACGTCCAGTCTAAAATTTCAACGTATACTAAACCCTTTGAAATTTCTATTTGCTTTTCAGCTTGGTGATTATGAAAAATAACAATGTAAGCAATATTTATATGTTTTTCTATATGTACAATATTTTGTATTTGAACCTAACACCAAGTCATTACCGCGCCCGTAAATAACATCAAAGTAGTGCAACGTTCTGAGTTATTTTGATACTTACTTGAAATGCTTGCTTTTTTCCGGTATTGTAACACCGCTCTGCGCAGCGCGGGGTAACACGTGCTCGATCCTTTATAGAGTAACTATAGTACAGTGGTTGGCTATCGAGCTTACTTAGGTCGTGTGATAGAATCGCATGCATCGTATCCAGTCTTCATTTTATTCTCCTTTCCTAGTATCGTTGTTTTTAGAGATGGCTTAAAATATTAGCAAAGGAGTCAAGGTGATATTGATGTAAAAAAATAGCATATAATGTATCTTTTTTAATAATAGAAAAAAACTGGATTTCGTCTGCCGTGACACTCTTGTTGTCTATGTTTTTTCAAAGAGAATGTAAGTGATGACAATATGTGTCAATACATTGTGTACAACGCGCCATCTATCTTCTATATGCTTATTAAAGTTATTATTGATTTAATGATCATTGTATTATTTACAATCGTAATGTGATAAGAACAAAGGCGCCGCCCGCTCGCCGCGATGCCACCGTGACCCAGTAAAGTACGATTATTTCAATTACGATATGAAAGTCGCGAATCAAGCAAACAAACATTGTTTTCATAACCCAAGCAATAACAGATTATCGCATATTGCACGACGCGAGGCGCGGCGGCGGGCGGCGCGAGTGTTACGTCAAAAGTCGCAAGCCAGCATAATATGCGGCCTTGCTGTCGACTGCTGAGCGATGATAAAAAACAAAAACTCTATCGGTTGACGCTTAAGCATCATTCTGCAGCGATGAGTCATCGTGTACGGACGTCTCTGTTGTTCCGGCCGGACGGGTTTGCGGGTTAACTGATAACGATTTGTTTTTATTTCCGACGCGTTTGTCGAGCCTCGATACCAGACGTGTCAGTGTGGTGTCAGTCGCAACGCAAAAATGCGATAAAAATGAAACTTTTGATTGAATCTGTAGACAAACTAAACCGTTAACATCTCTAATTATATCTTAAAAATAACCAAGTCGGCAGAAATACTGAATGAAAGTTTGTTTTATTTTTATGTTGCGGAAACCGCCAATCATTTTTGTCATCTTATCTTACCTATTGTTTTTTTTTGTCAGCACAAAATAAACGTTTCCTCCAACCTTTTTTTTACAATTACACGAATATAGCCAATTAATACCACTACAATGTTACGAAATTCCTGTTGCATAATATCACTTTGTAACACGACGCAGAAAGCAGCAAATTTGCAACCAGTACCTGTTCCCGAGTAAACGTTGCGGCATCTCTACAGCCTCCAGCGGTATACGAGGAAGGAATAGCAATCCAATGAGTCATCCAATAATTATTTTTCAATATTACACCAAAGCTAATTCAGCGAGGAGTGAACTTGCTTCCTAAACGACGGACTACTAATACGTCGAATACTATGTCCGTTGTTCAAGCAAATTAAAATTCTATAAGATCGTGTTATCTATTTGAAATAATAAAACGATTGGTTGCTTAGTGCAGACTGTTTATTCAATAAAATATTAAATTATCAGCTTCATATTTGTAGAAGAATTTTAAATTCTTTATGCTTACACTGTACCAATATGGATAAAAAATACATTAGTAAAGTTGGCAGCCCTGGGCGTGGGAATAGCTTGAGTTTTGCATGTCTTATTAGTGAGGCGAGGCAAGTGATTCACCAGCAGGGAGCGCGTCTACATTGCAAATTATGCTCTGGAATCGATGACGACATCGGTTACGTCATGATAATATAAACAGTTTAACCAGGAACAAAAGACGTTAAAACTTTCATTCTAAACCTCCTGCAAGGTTAATAGTTTCTCATACGTTGCCACCGAAGAAATCCCTAGTCTCTCCAACTAGTATTCCATATGGTGCTACGGTCTACTTTCCTAGTTAGTCTCTCCCAGTACGCTCTGTCTGACATTTTCGTCAACCATGGCTTCCAGCACTACACCTTTTCACCTTGTTCTTGTCTTTGCCTCTGGGTAACGACCATAAAGGGAAGGTGGTTGTAGGTGGTCGAGCTTCAGCCTTCCTACTCTATGTTAGGGGCGTGTGTCTACTATATACATGTTATTCCTATGGAACTCAATTATTTTTAGACAATAAATGTTGGTTTCATAAAAGCAACGTAGTAAAATAGTTATTTAGAATTATGGCGTAATATCGCAATGGCAAGTTGGTTCGGTGACAAGACGGCCGTCGTCGCGTGGCTGTCTTCCAGCTTTTCGCCGGCTGCCGGTAGATACTAGCAGTAAATTTATGTCTATTCATTCCAGAGAATATTATCTATCATATTTACAGAAAACAATTGAGTTGTGGTTTCACAAACGAATATTATCATTCGGTTGTGTGGTTTTTTTCTAACGTCCTCGTATTTAAAAATAAGAGTGATGTTGTCATTAATAAAGAAGATCTCTTTTCATGGATAAATTCACTTTCCATCTATCAAAAATTATGTTCAATTTTTTTTATTCGATTACAACATAAATTATTCATTGGCATATTGATGCAGTCTCCAAATAAAAAAAAAATGTGTCGTTTGTTGGAACAATTTTTTTGGTCGCAATGCGGTCTGTAGGCGTCGCGACGTCTGCGAGCCGCGGGCCTCGCGACTGCCGACTGCGGAAAACATTAAAATGTATTGTCGGCGATGATTATACATAGCTTTTATGTGTATAAGCAATGTCTGTGTTTAGGGCTGCCAACTTTCAATTAATGTAATCAAAAATACTGGAGACAAAAAAAGAAAACACTAACAATTATATACCCTTAACTCCTTGAGAGACAATTATAAAGCAAAAGAGTTTTGCGCCACTCAATATGATCAAAGGACATCGATGTTATGCTGTAGACTCAAAACTAAATAGTTCAGATCAAGACTGAAAAACTATAGTATATTTCTTATTATAACTATATTAATGTAAATATATTTAAATGGTATATTCCAAGTAACTTTATAGTAGGTGTAGCGAATTGCTTGTGTTTGTTCGAACTTTGTTTAGGCGTCGCGGTCGCAAATAGGGCCACGCGGCGCGCCGTGTCGCCACTGACTAAACATTGCACGCAGTGTTTATTTCTAATGCCTCTCTCTATACTGTAATATTTTATATTTGCTGGCACATATACTAAGGATACATATTCTAATACAAAATTCCTATATGTTTAATACTACAATTTCTTGCTAAATTGCTACCGCATATGTGTTAACTTTTGTCTTCGTTTACGTAGCACGGACAAAGTAGACAGTTGGAATTTAACCTGTCATGTAATATATCTTCGTCTTCAGATTATATCGTTGGATCTAGAATGTTCTAGACGTCACTTCATTGGTATGCACCACGGGCCACCTGTCTGCCGCGCCCCGGCCTTGCGTCTCTCATCACAACATTTCTTTCCGCAATTTGAATGAATTTTATTGTTGAAACAGTTGAAAGTAGGATTATTAAGATTTTTCCAGAGTTGTGCATTCCATTCCATTCATTGTGCTGTTGTTATTTACAGTTTGACCTCTAAAGTAAAAAATAGAGGCAAAAACAATGCGTTTTATTTTGTCAAAATCTATTTGCCGTTCAAAAAATATTAGATGCGTTTATTAAAATAAAGATCAAGGTTAATTTTGTATTAATAAATTGTGCTTCTTCTAGAAACTTAATTTTTTGACGCGATCACTCGCCAACTGTGTACATATGACACAATTACATCATAAATCGAATCTATCGCAGAGTGGGAAAGTCATCACAGCTAAAGGTACTTTCACATACGTGTGTAAAACGCACGTCCTATAGTACCTCCCTAGTGTAGATACGACTTAATGTTGAATGAATAAACTTCAATTACAATATTACGAATTAAAAATAACCTCAAGCGAAACATGAACGGTTGATGTTACGTTGACTCGTAAACATCCGGGGATCTGTTACTCATGCCGGCTTCATTAATAAAATATGGGAAGCTAGATGCGATTAAATATTATGTTTTTGAGCTGGGCTTTTTTAATACTATTTTCTGTTAATTATTGATTAATATAATCCGATAACATTAAAAGCTGATTTTATGAGAATCAAGACCATGATGGGAGAAATTATTAAATTTTATTACTTTTGAAAAAAGCGTTCGCTGAGCTTGTGTAAACGTACCTTTATGTTAACGATGACTACGATCTGATGTAAATTAAGGATGAATTTTGGTGCGTGGCTTTTTATGATAATAACAGTGCCACTCACAGTGTAAACGACATGATAATTAATAATGTTCAAGAAAGTAGATTATATTTAAAACAACACAACTCAGCCATAATCAAGTTGGGTAGGCAGAGATTGCGAACCACAATTCATTTACGCAAGCATGCTCGAATAAATTCGACTGCAAGACGTGTAGGTTTGGATTGAATAGTAAACTACTAGCGCTTTGTGAGGTCCAAGTGAGGTCACGGCTTATTCTTAGAATTGTATATAGGTTATCTAATCAAAACAAACCCTGCAGCTTCAAGGTACAATACGTGCTCGTATGTAGAAGCACGCACGTAGACATGCCTACGAGAGTTAAATTAAGTTGTTAAATAATTAAAATCAATTTTTAACTTCGAGATTCTCTCCAGATGTAAAGAATACGATAAAAGGGAAATCAAATTGATTTTAAATAGACAATAGAGATGTCAATTATAAAGCTTAGGTCACGACACTGAAATACATTTATACATTTTAAAGATTCCACGAAGCAATAATTTAGTTTTAAACGTTTGTAGTAAAACGATATAAATAATTTCTGTAGGTAGAATATTGTTGCGTAGACTTCCCTATCTTCATCCACGATACCTGGAACAATTCCAGCGTGTTGTGACGCTTCTTCCGCACGCACACAGGCACACGCGCTGTCACACACGGCGTGGTGACATAGCGTGATCTTGATTAACGACCTCGTGTCATCATGCTCTACGAATAGTGGCTGGTGACGTCACATTCAATGGTTGTAACAAACAGGAGGTTGTAGAGAAGTGGAGATAGAATCTAGAAACGAGATACATTTGTTTTCTTCCCCTTCGACGTTTGAAACTTTTTGAGCTAAAGTAACCTATGTGTAACATTCAAATTTAAAAACCCCTTATACATATGACCTAAAATAATGTTTAAAAGTTGATATTTTAATCAAGCAGCTATTAGTGTCTGGAATAAGTTAATACATGACCAAATGAACCACTTGAAATTAAAACAAAACACTGCAAATAAAAAGCTGATGAATTTATTCAATCTCCCGCAGCCGGTCATCTGGTGGCGGTCCCCGGGACCATGTGCTTGCCGACTATTTTTTTAATATACGCTAAAGTTATTTTTAACGAGACGTTTTAATTTTGCTACTGAATTGTTTACTTTTGATACAGCCCTCCTCTAAAGTGTACACCGAAATATCTTTAAAAAATCCAAAAGAATATTCCCGTTGGTCTAATGGAATTAATTAATTTTCTGATCTTTCTAGACTTTCAGCTCTCGAGTGTTAATTCCTATTATACGTAGCAACGTAATAACATTTCATAAACATTAATTTCTCGGATAAAGTACTTAATAATATATAATAATAATTTAGAAAGTTAAAATTTTAAAAATAATTTCGTTAATAAATGTTTTGACCATATTTGTAAGAATTTTAAAATATGAATTCCTCCATTGCGTTCTTGTGATATAATGCTATTTATATAATGCCGTTTTGTACATACGAGGTCATGCGATCCTTTGTAATTATTACAATTGTTCTGGTTGCGTTTGCGCAGCGCAAATACTGGTACAGGTCGGAGTAAGCTTTACTTTGCTAATTACTAGAAATTATTTACGAGCGGTGTAAATATTTATTGTGGTGCGCACGGTCGGACGGCCGTGTTGTCGCATTCGACTTGCCTCGTAAATGTCGACCTTCGTAAGCTGTCGAAATAGCCCCCCGGCGATACGCGCCTTTGTGTCTTTAAGGTTGTTAAATTAATAGAAAGGTTCGCTTATATGTCGTAAATCATGTGAAACTAAATACACGTAAATATGATGATGTCACCGCGCGCAGAAATAAGCGGCTGATGTGTTTTGTTGCTAATGTTGTAAATATTACCTTGACATTATTATCCACGTGTTATTAATGCAGGAAGCATTGTGGACGAACTTTGGATTGACATATTTTTGATGATAACAATATATTTAATAGTCTTCTAGTTTTTTAGTAACGATTTCTAATAGCTGTCATTATGTAATATTTGTTTGTGTCTTGCAGGTGATGCTGGGCGGGTCGGGGCCGGGGCCTGGGGGAGGGGGCGGGGGCGGGGGCGAGCCGGGCGCAGGAGAGTTGCTCACCGTCACCGTGGTGCGCGACGAGCACGGCTACGGCATGAAAGTTTCCGGTGAGTCGACATCGATGTAGTGACACTGTCTAAAGTTGGTGCGATGTACAAGCCTTTTCACAAAGCTTTATTCTCGTAGACCATTTTTTCTTCTCGTCCTATCTTTAAGTTTATTTGCCTTATTGTACTCGGTAAATATGTGTACCCTACGTGGTCTACAACGATCTTTGGGATTAACTGATGTAGACTCGGCTTTTGATAGATCTCGCGATAGACCTCGACAACCCTGAAATTACTGGGGATGACACTTATTTGAAGCGTCAACTTTTGAAGTGACCAGTTGTTTGTTGCATTTGGGACTAATGTGTTGTGGTTACGTGTTACAGGTGACAACCCCGTTTACGTGCAGTCAGTCAAAGAGCACGGGGCAGCGTGGCGCGCTGGCTTGCGCGCCGGCGACCGCATTCTCTGTGTGGATTCAGTCCACGTGTACCAACATACGCACCAGCAGGTCGTGCACATGATACGAGGTAAAGTACTACATGAATACAAGTTCACGGGTGTTTCCCGTCGGCGCAACGATCTAACCTGTAATGGGAAACAAACATTTATTGGGCCGATTAAACGACTAACACCCAACTCCATCTACTGCACACCTCTAAAGATGCTTGAAAGGTGTTATTACACAAAAACATGAAATTCACTATAAGCAAAGATTGAATGTCAAAGGAAATAGTTAATATTCATAATGTTGTGTTTCAGCGAAACCAACAACAGTGCTGACTGTCCAGCAGAACAGCTCGCGGACCAAGATGCCCATCACTGCGCCACTCCCCGTCAATGTAAGTCTACACTTAACGTATGTCTAGTTTAAAACATGTCTAGTTAACCTTTACTTATAATAATCACGTAGCAGTGAAGAGGATGAGATTAATTTTGTAATTCATAATATAAACTAATTCACATAGCATTATATTCGTTATCCTCTCTCAACAAGTTGTTGCATCTGTACAAACAAATGTACGGATTTTGAGGTCGTCGACGAAATTCCACAATTGACGTATCTTTGTATAATTCACCTGTTACCTATGCAATAGTTAACACATATAATCGAGTGGATCTTTCGTACGTATGTATGTTATGTATTCATCGATGCATACGAATTTATAGCAGCTATGGTGACAGGACTGTACAGTCAGCAGCATAATTTTGTATACGTTTACAAAACTTTTGAAACTTGTATAGGCCGTCGTCTTCAAAAATTCTACAAACTGCACGTATTAGTAAAGAACATGTACCCATGGTCGGAAGTACAGGGATCGATTCGTGCATACATATTTTTAAAAGCCAAAAAGTATACTAGTTTCTAAAGCTAAATAATGTTTACATATTTATGTAGCTGACTGTACATTGGATTCTAAGTGGGAAGCGAATTTATTTCTTTAACTGTACGCGTTGTTATGTTATCCGGTCTCTTTGCAGCCGGAGAACCAGCGTCAGCTGGAGGAGTCGAAGGTGCTCACGATGAGGCTCATGCTGCAGAAAGAGCAGAAATACATCAGGGAGCTGCGAAGTCAGTTGCTTTGTATTTCATACATATATTGGCTAAGTACTCACAAATCTCTAGAAAAAGACTATTACTCTAAGTTTTTAGCCTTGTACAATTGAAGCACCAATAGCCTAATGGTTAAGTGTATGAATATTCCATCACTTGGTCGTGAGTTCGAATTCCTTTCGACTATTGTCTTATCTAACCTAGCACAAGTCTAGTTAAGTTGTTCTGGTAACGTTATCCTCTATGTTGAAATGATCCGTGTAATGTGTTCAGATGAAGTGCAGAAAGTACCAGATGTAAGGAAGCAGGCGCAGTTAGAGGCGGCCATACAGAGGTGCTCCAAACTGCAACACGAAATTGACACCGTCATGGCGGCGCAGGTGAATACTACCTAGTAGCTATTGTAATAGAGTTTATTATAGCTTAGGATGTTTTGTAGTTTCATTGAAGTGCTGTTGTTTTTGAGTTGCTGCTGTCAATTTTATATTTTAATTTGCGGCCCAAAAATTTGTTAAATATTTTGTAAAAATTGTGTGACATTTTATATCCAAATTTGAAAAAAGAAAAAAGTGAAGTGCAGGGTTTTTGGGCTCCAAAAAGCACAATACATGTTGTGTATTTTTTCTTTTTAAAGCACAAATAATTTGGTGATTAATACTAATTAACACGATTAGTGCTAAGGGTCAATAACCTTACGTTTTATGTCTTGTAACATGTCCGCTTTTGTGTTTGTTTTATGTATGTGTCACGTCTATATGAGTTTTTAAATAAGGTGTCAAAATGTAAGGTTATAATAGCAATATATTTCGTCTATGTGTATATTTACAGATTTGACTCAAATCCAAAGGATTGGTAGCCTTAGCTCTCAAGTTTATTTATACGTATGAGAGATTTACAAGTACATTATTAATTTGTTACTCGACTCATATTTACAAAACAGAAATAGTAGTAGTGACATAGGTAGGGCCTGGAGAGACGCGACTGCATATAACAGCGCGGTTTGATGTGGGTCATAGGGCGAGAGCGCGACCTCGGCCGCGCCGGCGCCGGGCACCCCCCGCGGCTTCCTCAGCGGTCTGCCGCGCTCGCTCAGCAAC